>NW_028318070.1:2220000-2520000 GCF_062004578.1 Staurois parvus
TTCCCCAGGCTAGAGGGCAAGAGAGGTTAAACAGGAATACCCAGGTGCAGGGCTGGTAGAGCATAATACTACCATGGCCACACTTTGAGGAACTTAGAGTGGAAGTCAATGAGGATACTGGTAATTGTTTCATTGACAATTAGGGTCATCAGGATGCTGGGACATTTTTTTTTTCCATCTGGAAAAGGGGCTACCTCAGCGAAGCACACCCTCCTGTCTGCATGCCGGAGTTCGGGACAGATGGATTCTAGGAAGTAAATGCTACATGGATCACATGCAACTATTCATGATGGCTGCAGCTAGACCTGCTAGGGGGTTGTTTTTCAACAAATAAAGCATGGAGACATGGATGGATGGGTGGGTTTGCTGTGAATAATAAAAATTAAACAGCATTTTCAGTTTTCGGTGCTTCCTCTTTTACCACTTAAGGCCCCCCACCCACACTGTACTGCAGACAGGTGGCCCATGCAAGCAAAGCTACATACTGGTACGTCGCTGCCTCCTTCCGGGTTTAAGTCGCATGCACGTGTGCCCACCCCCACCAACACACACTGTGATTGTACACAGCAAGAGTGTCAGCAAGTCCCAGCCAATGATTCATGGATGGGACCTGCTAATCGGCTGTGTCCAATCACACCCCAGGGCACTGTGTTGACAATCAACACAGAGTTCTGTACAGAGGGAACAATCTCTCTTTTCCTTACCCTTGCAAAGCAGGATAAGAAACTAAGATCTGCTAGTAAAATCAGCACACATTACACATTGTTAAGCACACATTTAATCCCTTGATCGCTCTTGATGTTGACCCCTTTCTAGCCAGTGTCATTAGTACAGTGACAGTATTATCACTTATCACTGTATTAGTGGCACTGGTGATGTCAGTGGCAGTTAGTCAGTTCCCCCAAGTGTCAGTTTGCCCATTGCACTATCGCAGTCCCATTATAAAAGGCACTGATCACCGCCATAAGTAGTATAAATAGAAATTCTAGTATACATCCCTTAGTTTGTAGATGCTATAACTTTCACACAAACCCATAAATGTACACTTGCTGATATTTTGTTTACTAAAGTAGCAGAATACAGAAGTCTTTTTCCATTGATATCACAAAAAAAAAAAAAAACCCACTCAGTGGTGATCTAATACCATCAAAAGAAAGCTCTATTTGTGTGAAAAAAATGACATCAAATTTTGTTTCGGTACACCATTGCATGACCGCGCAATTTCCAGTTAAAGTAGCACAGTGCTAAATAGCGAAAAAATGGCCTAGTCATGAAGAGGGTAAAACCTTCCAGAGCTGAAGTGGTTAATTACAAAGTAAAAGCAAGTTCTGCAGTCTCAGAGAATGCTGTAGAGCACAGCACATATTTTGCCTTACGTGTGACTGATTCATTATTGCACAAAACACCACAAGTCTTCAGAATCCAGATCCATAAAGATAAATTCCATAACTCACAGTGACGCATACAAAGCTGAGTTTATCAAGCCATTGACATCCCTGTGTTTTACAGGAAAGATAAAAAAAACACTGTCTCACAGGAGACAGGAAAAGATTGGTTCAAAATAATTTAAATCAATCATTTTGAACCAATGTGTCCTAATTCAGAGATATTTCATATATTTCACACAGACCCGGCAGACTGAACAACATTCTATTACTAAAGCCCAGGATTCCAATTCACATGGCCAAACATCACGATATGCAAGTCTGGCTACGCTCTACTTAACCTTGGGTCCAACAATATTATCTATCTATGCATATCATATTGGTGAACAGCAAAAAGTTTGAGCATGATGGCTATACCGACTCCAGCATCTGCCTTCAGAGCGATGAATCCTAAAGAGTACGGTGCAATTTGAAGGAATATTACAACTCACTTTGTCAAGAACAAAATCAATTATGCAGAAAAGAAAACGTCAGACTGACAGGCCCGAAATGAATTCCAGTCAATATACTTTTTCTTATAATACATATTACAAACACAAAAAAGGTGGATTTTATGATAGGCTTTCAAAATGACAAATCTATTTCTAATTTCCCACACAATCACTTTTAGATGAAACCATATTAATGGCTGCAACTAACTTCCCTCAAATGGACTGCTAGGATTTAATACACTTACCATAAGATTTGGTATACCCGTTTTTTTTTTCTTCATTGGCTTTAAACATACTAAAAAACACAGTATTTAGAGTTACCTATACACAACGTGATTCTCTTCAGTTGCACTATATAATTATGCTCTAAGTGTATGTCTTTTGCTTTCTTGTAAATTTGATATTCCTCAGCAGGATCCCGGCAGACAGGCTGTGGCCATTACTAGTGCAGGCATCTGAAGCCAGCTCCTACTTTCTTCTGGGATTTGGTGCAGCTGGCTACCCCGCATGCAACTCCTGATCTTGTGCCTGCACTGTAAGGACACAGCGCAACGCACTGTGATTATAGTTTGCCATACCAATGGCAGCAACAGTGGAAGTTCCCGCCTCATTGTTATGAGAACCTGTCAATCAATCCTTCCAATAAAGTCAAGAAATAAGACAAGATTTCACCATTAGGCTTCCCAAAGACTCCTGGGATAAATGACGCCGAAAGCCCGAGGGAATCACCTAATGACAAAATCACCTAGGCAGCCAGAACAGAGGTGCAGAATACAGATAGCAAAAAAGGTATTTAGAAAAAAATATATATATATTCCATTACAGACCGTTCAGAGCGTGGGCATTGTGTGGAAAGGATCATAAAAAAAAAAAAAAAAAAAAGGGTGGAACTTCGTTTTAATATTGACCCCCGATTCATTACTGACCCCTGAACTCTGTCATCTTCTGACATCTGATCTACTGAACCCTGACCTCATTTACCCTTGGCCTCTGCCTCACTACTGACCTCTTAACTCTGTCACTAACCACTGGCCTCAGTATCACTACTGACCTATGAACTCTGTCACTTACTACAGAGTTCAAGGGTCAGAAGTAAGTGGTGCGGAGTTCAGAGGTCAGTAGTAAGCAGTGTTACCAAGTGAAATTTACTGACAGGATGCCCAAAATTTACAAACAGAACCAGTTATTTTTTTTTACTGGCAAGAATCCTGAAATTTATTGACAGAGCCACATTTTTTTTTCTTTTTAATGACGCTTCAAAAAAGTATTTAAACTGACCGTTTTCAGTGCAAAACAGTGAATATATATAAGCTTACCAACATGTAGCTAGTGCTATTAGAAATGCGTTTAAGGTAGAACAAAAGGCAAAAAACATTTCTCCTTGTACATGAATGAAGGTCAGGTTATTGTACAGTAATGGACGGTATGGAGGTATACAGACTTTTTTTTTTTTTTTTTTTTTTTTTTTTTACAGGCGACCACTGTCCATCCTGGACATTTCTGAACAGTCTGTAAATTGGTTGAAATTTACAGACTGTCTGTAAATTTATGGACAGTTGGTAACCCAGATAGTAACCCTCTGTCACTGCTTAGGTCAGTTCTCCCTTTCATTGGACTCTTAACAGTACCCAAGGTACTGGAGCTCTGGCTCTTCTCTTCTTCCCCTGGTCCAGTAGGCAGGGTTAAAAATTACAGCCAATAATAGCCCTGCTACAGGGGCCACCCCCTACACAGCTGCAACAAAAATACAAAAGAGGGGAACTGAAGGGCATTTCCCACATTTGTTGTACAATGTGTGAGGGCAAACTGGACCCCACCTCCCTCCCTTGCACACATTGGGGATATGCCACTAGATTTTTCTATGCAGTGATTCAATCTATCAATCACCTCCCACACTAATTGGCAGCACAAAATAATTGACTGCATCACAGAAATAGGATTTTTTTTGTACTCACTGTAACATTCTTGTCTCAGAGTTCATTGAGGGACACAGAACAACAATAAAAATCTGTGGGTGTCTGTATATACCCACAGATCTTTATAGCAGCTCTGTGTCCTGTGAATAACTAAGAAAAACATTTTGGCTTAAAATACACTGGGGTTATTTACTAAAATACGTTGTTTGCTTGCACATGATTGGTTGATGGCAGTCAGCAAAGCTAAGGCAAAAGTAACCTTGCAACGTCAACATCATATTGTCTTTAGTAAATTGCCCCCCACTGTTATCACCCCTGCTCATCACTGTCCTGGAAGGGTGGCTCCATAGTGTACCTTCCTTGGTGACTACAGACTACTGAGTGGTTATTTTTTTATTTTTATAGTACTGGATCAAAAATAACTGGTAGAGATCGGCTTTAAACCAATCCAGAATTAACAAAGAACTTGGTTGTTTAAACCTGTGGCCCTAAAATACTCAATTCGAGCTCAGGAATTCCCCAGTTGTATACAAAGATTGTATGACAATGGTCAGGGTTTATAGCAAATGGCTGGTAATATTAAAGTCGTATAGACTTGAAAAAGAATCCAGAGGAATCAAGTGAACTCAGTTCTACCATTGTGACCTTTGCTGTCTTCTATATTATTTTGGGTAATTGAACAAGTGCCGAAATCTACTTTCATTACAAACATACACAGACCCAAAACGACGACAATAACAGCTTTTGATTGAATTCTACAGATGGTGTCTGTCTGGCCAAACCTGCATCACCAGCATCCTCCCCTTTGTTGTGTTGTACAATTCTATAGAAGGTGATAAATACAAAATTCCTAAAATCCTAAGACTAAAGAAAGCCTTGAAGAGTTACGAGCATACTTTTTTTTTCTATTCAGAACGATTCTGTTATTTAGTATAAACCAAGTCAAAGACAGGCTTGTCTAAATAAAATGGGTGCTATGCTGGTACAAATGCTCCATGCAGAATATTCTTCTTCATGCTGTGCATCTGAAATCCCATACAAGACCAGTGTGGCATGCTTCATTACCTTCTTTTTTAATTTCTATATGTTATTATTGTCTAGCATGTTCCTGAGCAAGGGGAAACTTTAGGAGCCTTCCCAGCAGTAGTATAGAGACAAATTTGCAAACACTGTGACAGCAGCTTGGAAATATAAAAATATATATGCAAAATGGTGAGCCCATATTTGCATTGCCAAAGAGCAAGTTCATTGAATAATTTTAAATATTAAGAGAAAAATATTTGTTGCTTTGGTACACAGTATATAAAAAACTCTGGGAAAACTAAGAAACTAAGAGCATAGATAGGTGGGAAGAATGTTCATTCTATTGGTGGTCAGTGGGAAGAATGTCCCTTTCATTGGTGGTCAGTGGGAAGAATGTCCCTTTCATTGGTGGTCAGTGGGAAGAATGTCCCTTACATTGGTGGTCAGTGGGAAGAATGTCCATTACATTGGTGGTCAGTGGGAAGAATGTCCATTACATTGGTGGTCAGTGGGAAAAATGTCCATTACATTGGTGGTCAGTGGGAAAAATGTCCATTACATTGGTGGTCAGTGGGAAAAATGTCCATTACATTGGTGGTCAGTGGGAAGAATGTCCCTTACATTGGTGGTCAGTGGGAAGAATGTCCCTTACATTGGTGGTCAGTAGAGATGAGCGAATCGAAGTAGGCAAAGTGGAATTCGAGTCGAATATTGGAAAATTTTCGATTCGCACCGAATCCGAAAAATAGCCTACTTCGGACGCGCGAATCAAAATTTTTCCTAAAATGGCGGCGGACATGTGCGGCGACGGAGCGGGGATGTCTGGGAAGGCGCGCAGACAAGGCGCGCTGACCCATAATGCATTCCTTAATGACATGTGATCGCATTAGCAAATCAGCAGCCAGCCAGCCCTGTGTAATGGTCGAGCTAGAAATAGCGGCCATTTTAGAATTCTTCATTTGCCTCCAGTCATTCAAGAGAGGCAGACCGCTCTGTATTAGGGACAGAGTTAGGGCCACAGAAACGTTACTTGGGGACAGAGAAGCATTACTCAGGGACACAGAATTGTTAATGAGGGCCACAGAATCGTTACTTAGGGCCAAAGAAACGCTAGTTAGGGCCACAGAATTGTTACTCAGGGACAGACAGAATTGTTACTGAGTGCCAGAGAATTGTTACTTAGGGCCACAGAAACGTTAGTTAGGGCCACAGAATTGTTACTCAGGGACAGACACAGAATTGTTACTGAGGGCCACAGAATTGTTACTTAGGGCCACAGAAACGTTAGTTAGGGCCACAGAATTGTTACTCAGGGACAGACACAGAATTGTTACTGAGGGCCACAGAACTGTTACTTAGGGCCACAGAAACGTTAGTTAGGGCCACAGAATTGTTACTCAGGGACAGACACAGAATTGTTACTGAGGGCCACAGAACTGTTACTTAGGGCCACAGAAACGTTAGTTAGGGCCACAGAATTGTTACTCAGGGACAGACACAGAATTGTTACTGAGGGCCACAGAACTGTTACTTAGGGCCACAGAAACGTTACTCAGGGACACAGAATTGTTACTGAGGGCCACAGAAACGTTAGTTAGGGCCACAGAATTGTTACTCAGGGACAGACACAGAATTGTTACTGAGGGCCACAGAACTGTTACTTAGGGCTACAGAAACGTTAGTTAGGGCCACAGAATTGTTACTGAGGGCCACAGAAACGTTACTCAGGGACACAGAATTGTTACTGAGGGCCACAGAACTGTTAGTTAGGGCCACAGAAACGTTAGTTAGGGCCACAGAATTGTTACTCAGGGACAGACACAGAATTGTTACTGAGGGCCACAGAATTGTTACTTAGGGCCACAGAAACGTTACTCAGGGACACAGAATTGTTACTGAGGGCCACAGAACCGTTACTTAGGGCCACAGAATTGTTACTCAGGGACAGACACAGAATTGTTACTGAGGGCCACAGAACTGTTACTTAGGGCTACAGAAACGTTAGTTAGGGCCACAGAATTGTTACTGAGGGCCACAGAAACGTTACTCAGGGACACAGAATTGTTACTGAGGGCCACAGAACTGTTAGTTAGGGCCACAGAAACGTTAGTTAGGGCCACAGAATTGTTACTCAGGGACAGACACAGAATTGTTACTGAGGGCCACAGAATTGTTACTTAGGGCCACAGAAACGTTACTCAGGGACACAGAATTGTTACTGAGGGCCACAGAACCGTTACTCGGACAGACACAGAATTGTTACTCAGGGACACAGAATTGTTACTGAGGGCCACAGAACCGTTACTTAGGGCCACATAAACGTTAATCAGGGACACAGAATTGTTACTGAGGGCCACAGAACCGTTACTTAGGGCCACAGAAACATTACTCAGGGACACAGAATTGTTACTGAGGGCCACATAACCGTTACTTAGGGCCACATAATTGTTACTCAGGGACAGACACAGAATTGTTACTGAGGGACACAGAATTGTTACTGAGGGCCACAACCGTTACTTAGGGCCACAGAATTGTTACTCAGGGACACAGAATTGTTACTGAGGGCCACAGAACCGTTACTTAGGGCCACAGAAACGTTAATCAGGGACACAGAATTGTTACTGAGGGCCACAGAACCGTTACTTAGGGCCACGTAAACGTTAATCAGGGACAGACACAGAATTGTTACTGAGGGACACAGAATTGTTACTGAGGGCCACAGAACCGTTACTTAGGGCCACAGAATTGTTACTCAGGGACACAGAATTGTTACTGAGGGCCACAGAACCGTTACTTAGGGCCACAGAATTGTTACTCGGACAGACACAGAATTGTTACTGAGGGCCACAGAACCGTTACTTAGGGCCACATAAACGTTACTCAGGGACACAGAATTGTTACTGAGGGCCACAGAACCGTTACTTAGGGCCACAGAATTGTTACTCGGACAGACACAGAATTGTTACTGAGGGCCACAGAACCGTTACTTAGGGCCACATAAACGTTAATCAGGGACACAGAATTGTTACTGAGGGCCACAGAACCGTTACTTAGGGCCACAGAATTGTTACTCACGGACAGACACAGAATTGTTTCTTGAGGGACACAGAATTGTTACTGAGGGCCACAGAACCGTTACTGAGGGCCACAGAACCGTTACTGAGGGCCACAGAACCGTTACTGAGGGCCACAGAACCGTTACTGAGGGCCACAGAACCGTTACTGAGGGCCACAGAACCGTTACTGAGGGCCACAGAACCGTTACTGAGGGCCACAGAACCGTTACTGAGGGCCACAGAACCGTTACTGAGGGCCACAGAACCGTTACTGAGGGCCACAGAACCGTTACTTAGGGCCACAGAAACGTTAATCAGGGAAAGACACAGAATTGTTACTGAGGGACACAGAATTGTTACTGAGAGACACAGAATTGTTACTGAGGGCCACAGAACCGTTACTTAGGGCCACAGAATTGTTACTCGGACAGACACAGAATTGTTACTCAGGGACACAGAATTGTTACTGAGGGCCACAGAACCGTTACTTAGGGCCACAGAATTGATACTCAGGGACAGACACAGAATTGTTACTGAGGGCCACAGAACCGTTACTTAGGGCCACAGAATTGTTACTCAGGGACAGACACAGAATTGTTACTCAGGGACACAGAATTGTTACTCAGGGACACAGAATCGTTGAATTAAAGAGTATGTCAGACAACATGCAGAGGAGTGGCAGAGGAGGCAATGTTTTAGGAGCGAGCAGACGTGGCAGCAGAGGAAGGGGTCGAGGCAGCAGTATTCGCAGCCAGAGGCCAGTGCTCCCGGTGTCATCCAGCGGTCGTGTCTCCACCGACAACCCTGCCGTCATCGATTGGTTGGCTCGGTCGTCTTCCTCTTCCCAGGTCACCTCTGACACCTACAGCCAACGGTCGGTGGGTACGTTAGACACAACCGTTAGTTGGCATGGCCCGGGACCAAGCCCACTGAAATCACGTGTCCTCTACCTGCCCCTGTCCTTTGGTGTTCCCTCACCAAGCGAAGTATCGCATGCTGTGGGCTCAGCCCCACTGTACAGTGAGGAAGAGCTAACAGAGGGCGGTCAGGAACGGCGGGAGACATCCGCCTTTTCAGCAGCCAGGCAAAGAAGTAGTGGCGAGGAGAGTGGCTCGGTAGCCGGTCTAGAGACAGGTCTGTCTCCTGACCCAGACGCAGCCGAGGGGGCTAGTAGTGAGGCGGAGACCCTACTTGATGATGAGGAGGTTGATCGCACTTGGCAGCCTCGTCGTCATCAGGCAATTTCTTCCGCATCATCAGGAGAAGAGGGTGGCAGCTTGGCAGCGAGCGAAACAGTCGGTGGGTTGCCCAGGAGGCAGCAGGGTCGCAGCAGTGTCAGTGGAGCCAAACGGCCACGGAGTAGAGCACCAGCTCCACTGCAGCCTACCACCACGGCCAGTAGTGGTGCCGGTGTGCACGGAGGAAGCAGCAGTCAGCCAGTGAGGAGTATCGGGGGCAAAGTTTCCTACTCGGCGGTGTGGCAATTTTTCGTCAAGCCGCCCGAGGAAGTAAACGTAGCCGTATGTCGACTATGTGGCCAGAAAGTCAAGCGTGGCCAGGGGGTCCATGTTGGGACTACAGCGTTGCGGCAGCATATGCAGCGTCGCCATTTGGTGGCCTGGGAAAACCGTGATAAAGATACGGCGGTTCTGCCCGCCCCAGCCCCCGCTCCATCACCCGCTCCGTTACTTGCTCCGTCACCCGACGTCAATCGCCCTCCATCAGCCAGTCAAGGCTCCAACACCTCTGCTGAGGGGAGTTGTCGCTCGTTGGCATCTTCCGCTCGTTCAGATGCTCCTTCTCCTGCTACTCCTCTTCACTGATTCCGTCAGCAGTCTTTCTTGGAATCCGTTTCCAAGAGACAACAGTTTGCGAGCACGCACCCGACGGTGCAGAAGCTGAACGTCCTCCTGTCCAAGTTGCTGGTGCTGCAGTCCCTCCCTTTCCAAGTGGTGGACTCAACACCTTTCCGAGAAATGATGGCTTGTGCCGCGCCGCGGTGGAGAGTGCCAAGCCATCATTTCTTCGCCAAAAAGGCAGTGCCAGCCCTGCATTCACATGTAGAAGAGATGGTGGGCCAGTCTTTGAGCATGTCGGTCTCTGCCAAAGTGCACAGCCGCACCAGCAACTTGGACAGGTCACGACGCTTTTGCCTCCACGTTTGCACGTCCTTGGTCCGGCAAAGATGTCCGCCTCTACCACCTCTTCTTCCGCCGTGTCCTCAGCCGCCACCCCCGTGCCAAGTCCCATTACCCGACCGGCATATCACATGTGCAGGGCGCAACGGTGTCACGCTGTGCTGCACCTGGTATGCCTTGGCGAACGTAGTCACACAGGGGAGGAACTTCTGAGTGTAATGAACAGAGAAATCGACAGATGGCTGTCTCCGCACAAACTGAAAATCGGAACCATGTTGACCGACAACGGAAAGAACATGGTGTCTGCTCTGCGTCAAGGAAGGTTGTGCCATGCGCCATGCATGGCTCACGTGTTCAATCTGGTTGTCAAGCGGTTCCTAAAATCCACCATCCCACTGCAAGACATCCTTAAAATGTCACGTAAACTTTGCATGCATTTCAGCCATTCCTACACCGCAAAGCACACCCTCCTTGAGCTGCAGCGGCAGAACGGAATTCCACAGCATCGCCTGATCTGCGACGTTGCAACAAGGTGGAATTCAACCCTACACATGTTAGACCGCCTTTACGAACAGCGAAAGGCCATCACCGATTTCCTGATGTTACAAGCGGATAAAGGTACTCCCCTGTGTAACTTTGATGTCAGCCATTGGCAGCTCATGCGTGACACCTGCCGCTTGCTCAGGCCCTTTGAGGAGGCCACGCTATTCGTGAGTCGGCAGGACTATGGGATGAACGACGTCATTCCTCTGTTGCACGTCCTGGAACAAATGCTGTTAACAATGGCTGGTCAGGGTGCGGTAGACGTGGCGCACAGATCTCAACGCCACATGACCCCTGTGGGGGCAGGACAGGAAGAAGAGGAGGAGGTAGAGGAGGACATTTGTGCTCAGGAATTATTGAGTGAAATGGGTGGTTTTTCCACTCAGCGGACAGGAGTGGAGGAGCAGGAGCATCTGGTAGAGGAGGAGGAGGAGGAGACAGAGGACCCAGACGCACCGTGGCAGTATGCTGTGGAGATGGAGGCAGGGAGTCCCTTGCATTCCTTGGCACAAATGGCCCATAGCATGCTCGGTTGCTTGCGTAGCGACAGCAGAATAATAACCATCAGACAGAGGGATGACTTTTGGCTGTCCACCTTGTTGGACCCTCGCTACCGTTCAAAAATGGTGGCCTTTTTCACACCTGCTGAGGGGGAGGCCAAAATAACGTACTATAAAAACCACCTATGTAGTCAGTTGGTCTCTGCCTTTCTGCGCCAACGTCCATCCTCAGACACTGTGGGCCCTGTGCGCTCGCGTTACGCTGCCATGGCAGCAGGGGAGGGGTGGGGTGGTAGGAGCAGTGGCAGCTCCACCAGCAGCGGCTGCCTCAGTCTGCAGTCGATGATGAGTAGCTTTCTTCACCAGCGCAATGAGGAAACTACTAACCAGCCGCAGCAGCAGCAGCATCAGGTGGACCTGGAGCAGGACCTCAAACAACAGGCTTGGGCCTACTTGGACAGCACCCTGCCAACCGAGGTAGACAATCCCCTTGACTACTGGGCAACGAAACTTGACCTTTGGCCCCAACTAGCTGAATTTGCCCTTGAAAGGCTGTCATGCCCGGCCAGTAGCGTGGCATCGGAGCGCGTGTTTAGTGCGGCAGGAGGTATTGTAACTCCGCGGAGGACACGACTGTCCACCCAAAGTGTGGAGAGACTCACGTTTGTGAAAAAGAATCAGGCGTGGATTAGTCTGGATTTCAAACCACCAGTTCCTGACACAACTGACTAAATCCGCCATGAATCATGCCTCAAACATGTGCCACTTTCAGGTCTCCTCACACACTGCTGGTGTGTTCCATTTTTTGTCATAGGGTGCTGGCAGATTACGGGCCTCCCATAGCTGCTGCCAGGCCCCTAATCTGCCATGGGCCCCTATACCGCCTCCTCATGCTGCTGCCAGGTCCACAGTCTCTTATGCCATGTGCCACTTTCAGGTCTCCTCACACTGCTGGTGTGTTGAATTTTTTGACATAGGGTGCTGGCAGATTACGGGTCTCCTATAGCTGCTGCCAGGCCCCTAATCTGCCATAGGCTCCTATATACCGCCTCCTCATGCTGCTGCCAGGTCCAGAGTCTCTCATGGGTCCCTGTACGGCCTCCCATTGCTGCTGTCTCCATCGCCACACTCTGCCATGTGCCACTTTCAGGTCTCCTCACACTGCTGGTGTGTTGAATTTTTTGACATAGGGTGCTGGCAGATTACGGGCCTCCTATAGCTGCTGCCAGGCCCCTAATCTGCCATGGGCCCCTATACCGCCTCCTCATGCTGCTGCCAGGTCCAGAGTCTCTCATGGGTCCCTGTACGGCCTCCCATTGCTGCTGTCTCCATCGCCACACTCTGCCATGTGCCACTTTCAGGTCTCCTCACACACTGCTGGTGTGTTGAATTTTTTGACATAGGGTGCTGGCAGATTACGGGCCTCCTATAGCTGCTGCCAGGCCCCTAATCTGCCATGGGCCCCTATACCGCCTCCTCATGCTGCTGCCAGGTCCAGAGTCTCTCATGGGTCCCTGTACGGCCTCCCATTGCTGCTGTCTCCATCGCCACACTCTGCCATGTGCCACTTTCAGGTCTCCTCACACACTGCTGGTGTGTTCAATTTTTTGACTTGGGGTGCTGGCAGATTACGGGCCTCCTATAGCTGCTGCCAGGCCCCTAATCTGCCATAGGCCCCTATATACCGCCTCCTCATGCTGCTGCCAGGTCCAGAGTCTCTCATGGGTCCCTGTACGGCCTCCCATTGCTGCTGTCTCCATCGCCACACTCTGCCATGTGCCACTTTCAGGTCTCCTCACACACTGCTGGTGTGTTGAATTTTTTGACATAGGGTGCTGGCAGATTACGGGCCTCCTATAGCTGCTGCCAGGCCCCTAATCTGCCATAGGCCCCTATATACCGCCTCCTCATGCTGCTGCCAGGTCCAGAGTCTCTCATGGGTCCCTGTACGGCCTCCCATTGCTGCTGTCTCCATCGCCACACTCTGCCATGTGCCACTTTCAGGTCTCCTCACACACTGCTGGTGTGTTGAATTTTTTGACATAGGGTGCTGGCAGATTACGGGCCTCCCATTGCTGCTGCCAGGCCCGTAATCTGCCATGGGCCCCCGTACCGACTCCTCATGCTGTGACGTTGCAACAAGGTGGAATTCAACCCTACATATGTTAGACCGCCTTTACGAACAGCAAAAGGCCATCACAGATTTCCTGATGTTAAAAGCGGATAAAGGTACTCCCTGTGTAACTTAGATGTCAGCCATTGGCAGCTCATGCGTGACACCTGCGCTTGCTCAGGCCCTTTGGGGAGGCCACGCTATTCGTGAGTCGGCAGGACTATGGGATGAACGACGTCATTCCTCTGTTGCACATCCTGGAACAAATGCTGTTAACAATGGCTGGTCAGGGTGCGGTAGACGTGGCGCACAGATCTCAACGCCACATGACCCCTGTGGGGGCAGGACAGGAAGAAGAGGAGGAGGTAGAGGAGGACATTGGTGCCCAGGAATTATTGAGTGAAATGGGTTTTTTTTCCACTCAGCGGACAGGAGTGGAGGAGCAGGAGCATCTGGTAGAGGAGGAGGAAGAGGAGACAGAGGACCCAGACGCACCGTGGCAGTATGCTGTGGAGATGGAGGCAGGGAGTCCCTCGCATTCCTTGGCACAAATGGCCCATAGCATGCTCGCTTGCTTGCGTACCGACAGCCGAATAATAACCATCAGACAGAGGGATGACTTTTGGCTGTCCACCTTGTTGGACCCTCGCTACCGTTCCAAAATGGTGGCCTTTTTCACACCTGCTGAGAGGGAGGCCAAAATAACGTACTATAAAAACCACCTATGTAGTCAGCTGGTCTCTGCCTGTCTGCGCCAACGTCCATCCTCAGACACTGTGGGCCCTGTGCGCTCGCGTTACGCTGCCATGGCAGCAGGGGAGGGGTGGGGTGGTAGGAGCAGTGGCAGCTCCACCAGCAGCGGCTGCCTCAGTCTGCAGTCGATGATGAGTAGCTTTCTTCACCAGCGCAGTGAGGAAACTACTAACCAGCCGCAGCAGCAGCAGCAGCATCAGGTGGACCTGGAGCAGGACCTCAAACAACAGGCTTAGGCCTACTTGGACAGCACCCTGCCAACCGAGGTAGACAATCCCCTTGACTACTGGGCAACGAAACTTGACCTTTGGCCCCAACTAGCTGAATTTGCCCTTGAAAGGCTGTCATGCCCGGCCAGTAGCGTGGCATCGGAGCGCGTGTTTAGTGCGGCAGGAGGTATTGCAACTCCGCGGAGGACACGACTGTCCACCCAAAGTGTGGAGAGACTCACGTTTGTGAAAATGAATCAGGCGTGGATTAGTCTGGATTTCAAACCACCAGTTCCTGACACAACTGACTAAATCCGCCATGAATCATGCCCCAAACATGTGCCACTTTCAGGTCTCCTCACACTGCTGGTGTGTTCCATTTTTTGTCATAGGGTGCTGGCAGATTACGGGCCTCCCATAGCTGCTGCCAGGCCCCTAATCTGCCATGGGCCCCTATACCGCCTCCTCATGCTGCTGCCAAGTCCAGAGTCTCTCATGGGTCCCTGTACGGCCTCCCATTGCTGCTGTCTCTATCGCCACACTCTGCCATGTGCCACTTTCAGGTCTCCTCACACTGCTGGTGTGTTCAATTTTTTGACATAGGGTGCTGGCAGATTACGGGCCTCCCATAGCTGCTGCCAGGCCCCTAATCTGCCATGGGCCCCTATACCGCCTCCTCATGCTGCTGCCAAGTCCAGAGTCTGTCATGGGTCCCTGTACGGCCTCCCATTGCTCCCACTCTGCCATGTGCCACTTTGAGGTCTCCTCACACTCCTGCTGTTTTCCATTTTGTCATAGGTTGCTGGCAGATTACAGGCCTCCCATAGGTGCTGCCAGGCCCCAAATCTGCCATGAGCCCCCGTACCGCCTCGTCACGCTGCTGCTGGGTCCACAGTGTGACATGGGTCCCTGTACCGCCTCCCATTGCTCCCACTCTGCCATGTGCCACTTTGAGGTCTCCTCACACTCCTGCTGGTTTCCATTTTGTCACATTTTGCTGTATGGCCTCCCATTGCTGCTGCCTCCACCGCCACACTGTGGCTCCAAACACTGGTTTTGGCCCCGTGACTGGCCAAATGAGTGAAGTGTGCGGTGATTCTAAGATCGACGGCACTCATCTGCATGTCATACTGACTGACAGTATTATTTCTCTTCCCCAGCAGACTCCAAGGGCATTTAAATTAAAGGTACAGTGTTCTGCACTAATATTAAGTCTCTCTGAAGCCTAGAAACACCCTTTTTTAAGTTAAATTCACAGCGAATATATTCGACTCGAATCGAATATTGTCCACGAATTCGCCGAATCAGTCGAATCGAATTTTTGAATACTTCGCTCATCTCTAGTGGTCAGTGGAAAGAATGTCCCTTACATTGGTGGTCAGTGGAAAGAATGTCCCTTACATTGGTCAGTGGGAAGAATGTCCTTTACATTGGTGGTCAGTGGGAAGAATGTCCCTTACATTGGTGGTCAGTGGGAAGAATGTCCCTTACATTGGTGGTCAGTGGGAAGAATGTCCCTTACATTGGTGGTCAGTGGGAAGAATGCTCCTTACATTGGTGGCCAGTGGGGAAAATGTCCTTACATCAGTTGGAAAAATGTTCTTTACATTAGTGGTCAGTGGGAAGAATGACCTTTACATTGGTGGTTAGTGGGCAGCACAGTGGCTAAATGGTTAGCACTTCTGCCTGGCAGTGCTAGGGTCGTTGGTTCGAATCCCAGCCACGGTACCACCTGCTTGGAGTTTGCATGTTCTCCCTGTGCGGGTTTCCTCCGGGTACTCCGGTTTCCTTCCACAGTCCAAAGACATGCTGGTAGGTTAATTGGCTCCTGTCTAAATTGGCCCTAGTATGTGTATGTATGAATGTAAGTTAGGGACCTTAGATTGTACGCCCCTTGAGGGTTAGGGACTGATGTGAATGTACAATATATATGTAAAGTGCTGCGTAAATTGATGGCGCTATACAAGTACCTGAAATAAATAAATAGTGGGAAGAACGTTCCCTACAGTAGTGGTCAGTGGGAAGAATGTCCCCTTTTAGTGGTCAGAAGGCTACCCTTACAGACAGCTAGAAATATCATTGGCATTGGCCCCTGGAACAATGAAGGAACCATCAAATAGGAGGTAACTAAGCTATAGATCAAGAAACCCATAGCAACCTCTAGAAGAACCCTAAGTCTCCACGGGCCCTGGTTTGAGAATAGCTGTTTTAGACCAATGCAGAGTCATAGGACATTATGCAGCCTTCTTCATGGTCAGGATTTTGCAAGCAAATTGGCTGGGATTAAAATGCATGTAAAGCCAAAACATGAAAATGTAATATATTGCAGGTTACTAGTCTTTGGTGCAGTGGCTGCATTTGTTTTATTTTTTTTCAAGCTTCTTTTCTTTTGGTTTAACCTAGTAATCCTGTAAATAAACACACTTCCTGTTGTCCCAATGGAATCTATTGTGACCCTAGGCTGCTGACCTGGTATGGACTACAAACATGTCTGTATCTCTTCATCTCCTTTACACTGGGGAGAGGGCAATTGGTAGCTTTACAAAAAGATAGCTAGGAAGAACAATATTCTTTTGTGCAGCTCACAGAAAGTGACAAGGGCACTGCATTCCTGGCAAGATCAAAAGGAATTTTATGCTTTTACTGAAAATGCTCTTAGCGTGAAAAAAAAAGAAAAGAAAAAAGGAAACTAATGCAGCCACCACTAAGAACTGTAAGCTGCAATATATTACATTTTTGTTCTTGGGTTTAGTTATCCTTTAATGATGTCCTAGGTAATAAATCTTTCAATTTCAAGTGACTGCTTTAGATTTTTTTTAAAAATGAAGAATTATGCACTGTATTTGGGGGGAGGATTGGGTGCAATATGAAAGTGAACCTAAAGTTCAGCTTTAATGAGCAGGGCAGCCAGGTAAAGAAAGTGAACGTTAGAATTAAAATGGGATTTGCTGAATAAGCAGCTTGTGCCTCTTGAGTCATTTTAAAGGCAACATTTTCATGTTTGACTGGAGTGTATGTTTAATTAAAATGGGAAAAAAAAGTAATGGACTGACTATTTCAAAGTAGTAAATTGATATTGATAAGTGTGTAATTCCATTATGTGCATGTTTGGCTGCTCAAGTGTCCCTTCTCTTATCCATGAGAAGATTTATTGCACATCTGAGGCAGGATAACATCTAGCCCTAAATTTCCACACTTCAGCCTAAATGGTAATGGTTGCAGTTTTCATACGCTAATGCAGCAAGTAAAAACTGACCTTTACTTTTATAGGCCAGTCATAGAAGCCAATTAATTAGAGCATAAAATGTTTAGCTCATATTAAGGGAGGAAGGCATCTAAAACAAAAGAGTGAAAAGGTTTTCAATGCTTTTCCTCGGATCCTGAAGGCGATTACTCTCAATACCTAACACGCTGGATAGCTAAAAGAGAAGGTTGCAAATTCATCAATGTTTTCATAATAAATAAATCAAAAGTCACCCACCCTCACCTTTAGTTTAGGTTTTTCTTGCATAGGGGTATATGGGTAGCTTGAAGTAGATATAAACCCAAATCAGTAACATTTCATAAGCTTCAACATTTTACTGGAGTGTCAAAATGTTGTTTTCACACAAATCCCTGGTAGAGATTATGGGGTTAATTTACTAAAGGCAGGCTGTTCTCTTTGCAAGGGGATTTTTCCTTAGTTTTGTGAAAAAGATAAAACTCTGTTGGATTCCATCATCCAAATACCTGCAAGCAAAAATATATTTGTGTTTTTTTTCCCATGCCTGAGATTGGATATTCTTAGCAAAGTGAATAACTACATTCAGTAAGCGAAGGGAAAATTCCCTTGCAAGGTGAACAGCTTATTTGTCTTAAGTAAATCAACCTCTATATATATGCTGACACACATTGCACAACATTTTTTACTATTGTTGTCATTATAGTAAAACAATCAAAAGCAATGATGTGCGTTTAACACTGGTGTAGACAGGAAGTAGCTAAAAGAGGCTGAAGGAGATTAGCAATACTGCAATTCAAAATGAAAACACGTGAAAGCTTTATTTTAAGAGAAAAAGTATTTGGACCTGTATTGATATATGAACACAGTGCAGTTCCTTCTAGTGGGCGAATCTGCTCTAATCAGCAGGAGAATTACTGATTCTTATATTTTATATATCTTTATTTTTTGGGGGGGGGGGGGGGGTCTGTTTTTTTTTTTTTTTTTTTTAGCAAGATAAGCTATTTTTATGTTGGACTAGATAATGTTTTAGCATCTTGCTTTGTTTAGTTTTATGTATTTTTCTATGGATGTTATCTGTTTTATACTAAAGGGGAAAAAACAACAGTGGTTGCACATAATCTGAACTTATACTGGTAATATTTTACCAGGAACAAAGTCCTCCTTTACACATATACATTTAAGCATGACAGTTTGGCTGAATATGCATGGGGTATATGGGTAGCTTGTAAAAAGCATTCTTCCCACTGACCACCAATGTTAGGGGGCATTCTTCCCACTGACCACCAATGTAACGGACACTGACCACCAATGTAAGGGACCAATCTTCCCACTGACCACCAATGTAAGGGGCCATTCTTCCCACTGACCTCCAATGTAAGGGGCCATTCTTCCCACTGACCTCCAATGTAAGGGGCCATTCTTCCCATTGACCTCCAATGTAAGGGGCAATTCTTCCCATTGACCTCCAATGTAAGGGGCCATTCTTCCCACTGACCACCAATGTAAGGGGCCATTCTTCCCACTGACCACCAATGTAAGGGACCAATCTTCCCACTGACCTCCAATGTAAGGGGCCATTCTTCCCATTGACCTCCAATGTAAGGGGCCATTCTTCCCATTGACCTCCAACGTAAGGGGCCATTCTTCCCATTGACCTCCAATGTAAGGGGCCATTCTTCCCATTGACCTCCAATGTAAGGGGCCATTCTTCCCATTGACCTCCAATGTAAGGGGCCATTCTTCCCACTGACCTCCAATGTAAGGGGCCATTCTTCCCACTGACCACCAATGTAAGGGACCAATCTTCCCACTGACCTCCAATGTAAGGGACCATTCTTCCCACTGACCACCAATGTAAGGGGCCATTCTTCCCACTGACCACCAATGTAAGGGGCCATTCTTCCCATTGACCTCCAATGTAAGGGGCCATTCTTCCCATTGACCTCCAATGTAAGGGGCCATTCTTCCCATTGACCTCCAATGTAAGGGGCCATTCTTCCCACTGACCACATGCTAATGTACAATAAGCTGTTGCTATAGTACGTACTGGCGCAGATTTTCTTCACATGCAAGGAAAAAAAAGGAACCGTAAAGAGGATGGGGAGGAGTGACTAATTGCAGACTGCTCTAATGGAACTGGTAGCTTGAAAAATTATAACAGATTTGTTTTAAATGTTTTGGAAGATTTTATGGTATTTTAATTGCTGAACAGCTCACGGTAACTTATTTCTACCACTGAAAAGATTATTATATAGGACAGAACTTTACAGATTTCTTTAAACTATAGCCATCTGTAACATTGCACAGCCACTACAGTGTGTTTGAGAGCTACAAAGGACAAGCTCTCTTAACTGTAATAAAGTGACCAGATGATATAAAGCATATATCAAGCATTTAAATGGGCTAATAGATTTCATACGCTTAGGTAAATCAAGTGATCTTCTTGATGAGTCGGTCCAGTGACCTGTCCTATAAACTTGGTTACTGTGAAGGGATCATGTACTCTGTGACCGAGCCATAAAATGGTTGAGGCTTTTTATACAAAGACTAGTGCAAAGAAAATGGGAGCAACAGAGAAACCACTGACCGCAGCAACCATATTCAAAGTTTTATATAAAAAGACAAAATGTGTTCTGGGAAACTGCTCCAGTTTTTCTCTTTCTTAGAAAACTTTAAAATTAAGCTAGTTGTATGCAAGATTATATCACAGCCACCATATTTAAAAAATTGCCAGTGTGTTGCTCTACGGTTTTCTGGGTCACTGGGGAAGTGATTCGGTTGGATGCAGCTGCTCCATGTGATTCTGGTGGCCATCTTGGGTCAGGCAGAGTCTATTTAAGACCCTAGGTCCTGGGCTTGGTATGTATTTTGCGAGTGGACAATGTAGGACTAGGTTACCTGTCTGTCAGGGAAAGTGGATAGCGGCAGGGAGAGTTTCCGGAGGAGCAGAGACAGGATAGGGACACGCTATCTTTTCCAGGAATCCTCCCAACTCAGCCCAATGTTGCTTGTTTGGCTTAAAGGTTCTGACACTGAAGTTGGACATGGACCTGGAGAAGTTTGTAAGGGATCTGCTTGGATATCTGGGACCCCTAATCCTCATCACTCCTAGTAAACAGACAAGAGGTTCTTCAGCAATGGAGATCTGATATATCCTATTTATAGTGTTAACAACTGCTTCCCAGTACCAAAATAATTTGTGGCACCTCTACAGCATCTGAAGGTCAGCTGGTTCCCCCTGACATCTCGGACAACACGAGCTATCCCTACAGTACAACTGACAATTTGTGTGGGGTACGATAGACTCTGTAGTAAAAAAACAATTGTGCCAGTCAAAGTGACAATGACACTAGGGCTGTCTGTTCTAGCAGTGCTAACCAAGTATTCGCCAAGATATTTCCAAGGTCTCTCTCTCACCCATCCTACAGGGCAATACTGTCTTGTCACTTCCATGTAGGTGAACATACAGGTCAGAGATAAGACCCTTGCTTGACTTGCACAGACTATTTTATCAATTAGTAGGGTAGGTCTCATAGAAAGAGCGAGTTGCTTAGCTAGAGCAGACACCTGGTCTCAATTGGAGATACTAGAAAAATCTGCTATATTTGGAAAGGACTTCAGGGTACCACCACTGATGTAAAAAGCGGATCCCAGCCTGAAACTAGTGATTGAATCCTTCCTACCCAGTTGGATCTTACCCCATAGCAGGGTGCAGGTATTACGGTCATGATATTGAATTATTATTATTATTATTATAATACAGGATTTATATAGCGCCAACAGTTTGCTCAGCGCTTTACAGTATAAAGGGTGACAATACAGCAATGATACAGTGCAATACAAGAGGGTTAGGAGGACCCGGCTCCTTTGAGTTTACAATCTAAGAGGGAGGGGCTGCTGGTATAATAATTAATAACTGTGGGGGATGAACTGATAGGAGGAATAAAAGATTCAATTTTTAGCTGAAGGAGGGATAGGCTTCCCTGAAGAGATAGGTTTTCAGAGATCGCCTAAAAATGGGCAGAGTAGGCAATAGATAGATTGGGGTAGAGATTTCCAGAGGATGAAGGAGGCTCTGGAGAAGTCCTGGAGATGAGCATGGGAGGAGGAGACAAGGGAGCTAGAGAGGAGGTCGTGCGAGGAGCGGAAAGTACGGTTTGGGTGATATTTGGAGACCAGATTGGTGATGTAATTTGGGGCAGATTTATAAATGGCTTTATATGTTATTGTTAGGGTTTTGAATTTTATTCGTTGGGCAATGAGAAGCCAGTGGAGGGATTGGCAGAGAGGGAAGGCAGATATGGAACGGTTAGTAAGGTGGATGAGTCTAGCAGCAGCATTCAGGATAGACTGAAGAGGGGATAGCCTGCAATGAGGTAGGCCAATGAGGAGGGAGTTACAATAGTCAAGGTGAGAGATAACCAGGGAGTGAATAAGTTGCATAGTGGTTTCAGAGGTTAAGAACGGGCATATCTTGGAGATGTTGCGGAGGTGAATCCCCAAGATTTGGACAGCGATTGGATTTGGGGCTGAAAGGACAGATGGGAGTCTAGGATTACACCGAGTACCCTGGCATGAGGGGAGGGACTGATGGTTGTATTATTGATCTTGATGGAGAAGTCAGGGGAGGGGGCACAGGCTGGAGGGAATAGTATGAGGTACGTTTTGGAAAGATTTAGTTTGAGGAAGTGGAGTGACATACGTGCTGATATGTTACTTAATAGGTTAGTGATGTGAGAGGAGACTGAAGGGGTAAGGAAGAGTAGAAAGATAGATTTGTGTATCAGCATAGAGATGGTACTTAAAGCCATGGGAGTTTATCAAGTGACCAAGGGAGGAGGTGTAGATAGAGACGAGAAGGGGTCCAAGGACAGAACCTTGAGGGACCCCTACAGAAAGAGGAAGTGGGGAGGAGAAGACAGTTATAGGTATCGCTGAAGGAGAACTGCATTATATTCTTTATCTCGGATACTTTATGTAATAGAGTAAGGCCTCATGCACACTGACGTTTAATTTTAACTCCCCTAGAGGCCAGCAGCATTTTGGCCAAAAAAACCCTTGATGATTGTAAAAATGTGTACTGCATTTACACTCATTTATCTGCATCAAGCATTTGGACATTGATTAATTTAATTGGCCAGAATAAATCATTTATTCAAACTGTGCCACTAGATGGTATTTAGAGGATCTCATTGTTAGCATTCCTTGGCTAGGGTCTGCAGTGTCAATATCCCCCATCCTGGCTTACATTGGAGTTGGAAGGCAAGAAAATAGAATCTAGCAGTTGGGATGACTAGCCCCCTCCTATCTTTTGAAAATTGTAGAGTTGTTAAACCAGATTCGGGGGGGGGGGGGTTACACATGGCTATTTTTAATTAAACACATGTTTAATTCAACTTACTTTACATTTTATTCAAGAAGGCCCCTAATCTATTTGTAGAGGATTGAAGTGAGGTAAAAGACAGACTTTGGGCAGGTAAAGCAGAAGTACCTCAAAATACATTTCATGATTTTAATGAACGCATAAGTAGATGAAACAGTATTTTTTTATATTGGCGTCACGTTCCAATTGAAGTGGTTCTGGTGCACTGACACAATTAGTAATTCGGTCCAGTGGTGGGGGTGAGGATGAAATGCATTAAGATGAACTAGATATTGGAATCATAAATGTACTATAAATACATCACTTGCAGATCGGATTATGATGGCTTTTGTGCAATAAGGATTAGAAGGCTTTGTAAGTGTTGTGGTTGCCACAGTCCAGCTATAACTGTAACCAGCATACCTGTTTTGTGTTCTGCATTTTTGAAGGTGTCCCACCCAGCCCCTTATTATTATTAGTAGTAAAGATTAGATGCATTCGTTCATACGCTGGAGCTTCTTTGTCACCAGAGTAAGTTTCCAAGGACCCTTTTATAGTAATCTTCTTGTATCCCCCTTGAATACTTTGTGCTGACACAACACTGCTACAGACAAATACAATGACACAAACGACCACTGAGTTCTCACTAATTAAACCTGGGGGATCTTTTCAACCTCCGTATTAAATCCCCACTACAACAAAATGGCAGAATTAAGAGAATCAACAAGGATCTTTTATTATTTGTTATGGATGATTTTGAAATGATTTTTGAAGTATGAGTATATTCAAGCCGATGAAGAACAGCTGAACGGACATTTTCTCCATCAACTTCACACATGTCCAAATTCCAAATGCATCACCAGTGACGTATGTTGGATGAATGAATGGTGGAAAGATATAATCACCTCTGCTATCTATTGTGCAGCTGAAAATAACATGCAGCTAAAATAACCTTGCTGGTAACTATCATACTATCAGATATTATAGGAGCCCAAAGCAGTTAAAGAATATATCTCTTCTATTCCAACACTATCATAGTTCTAACATATTTATCCAATTCTGCGTTTCCTATATAGCGCATTAGGCTACGGAGAACTGACACTTAAATATACAGATAATGTCATTCAATAGCAAGGGTGCTTCTAACAAACACAAAATCAAACAAAGGAATTGTAGGAAGGCACAAGAAAATGAATCCTTGCGTGTTTATATTACTGATATACACTATATTGCAAAAAGTATTGGGCCAGCCCTCCAAATCATTGCATTCAGGTGTCCCAATCACCTCCATTGCCACATTTGTGTAAAATCAATCAGGCATGCAGACTGCTTCTACAAACATTAGTGAAAGAATGGGTCATTCTCAGGAGCTCAGTGACTCCAAGCGTGGTCCCGTGATAGGTGGTCATCTGTGCAATAAGTCCATTCGTGACATTTCCTGGCTACAAAATTTTCCACGGTCAACTGTTAGTGGGATTATAACAAAGTGGAAGCAACTGGGAACAACAGCAACTCAGCCACCAAGTGGTAGGCCACGTCACATGACAGAGCGGGGTCAGCGCATGCTGAAGCGCACAGAAGTCGCCAACTGTCTGCAGGGTCAATAGCTAAAGATCTCCAAACTTCGTGTGACCTTCAGATTAACACAACAGTGTGTTTCCATGGCCCAGCAGCTGCATCCAAGCCTTACATCTCCAAGTGCAATGCAAAGCATTGGATGCAGTGGTGTAAAGCACGCCGCCACTGGACATTTTGGACAATTTCATGCTCCCAACTTTGTGGGAACAGTTTGGGGATAGCCCTTTCTTGTTCCAACATGACTGCACACCAGTGCAAAAAGCAAGGTCCATGAAGACATGGATGAGCGAGTTTGGGGTGGAGGAACTTGACTGGCCTGCACAGAGTCCTGACCTCAACCCAGTAGAACACCTTTGCGATGAATTAGAGTGGAGACTGCGATCCAGGCCTTCTCGCCCGACATCAGTGCCTGATCTCACAAATGCACTTCTGGAAGAATAGACAAACATTCCCATAGACACCCTCCTAAACCTTGTGGACGGCCATCCCAGAAGAGTTGAAGCTGTTATAGCTGCAAAGGGCGGGGCCAACTCAATATTGAACCCTACGGACTAAGACTGGGATGCCATTAAAGTTCATGTATGTGTATATGCAGGCGTCCCAATACTTTTGGCAATATAAATGTAGCTAATGGATGTAAAACACAATAGTAGCAATGAGGTTGATTTATCCCTGGTTTACATTTGTGCTCGCCATGCAGCTCGCATTTGTGTAGGCATGGCAGCCCATTCATTTGAAAAAAAGATGTATGCACCTTTTTCAAAATGCATCTGTACGGAAACTGCATGGTCTTTTGGACCATATGGTTTCCATGCGGTTCCTGCACCTGCGATCACACTGCAGGACGAGATGCATGGGTGTTAGGGACCAGCCGGTGGTAGCCTCTAGCGTTCCACAGACCAGAAATCCCCAGGGCGCGGAATCTAAGTTCCGACCTGCTTGTTCACCAGAGCCCCTGATGGTGGGGATGGACTTGGAGCAAGCCGAGACCAGGTCGCAACCCCTAGGTGCAATCAGCTGTGGTAGAGGCACCTGTCGGTGGTACGCAGCAGGTGAGAGTCTGATGTGAGGAGGTAGAGTAAGCGAGGTCAGACAGGCCGGGTCAGTAACAGCGGAGCAGGTCGGTACAAAACAGCAGGCAAAAGAATAAACGGGTCACGGTCCAAGTTTGGCAACAGGAGATCAAAAGTGCAGTAGCAGGCAGGAGAATTGTCAGGCAAGCCAGGGGGCAGAGCAGGAGAAGTCAGCAGATCAGGATCAGGCAGGGTCAGCAGCAAAGTAAACTCACAGGAACAACCATATGGCACTTGAACATTGCAAGAGCTGGGTTTAAATAGCCCGCCTGACTCCTGGGTCCTAGTGCTTGCCCGGCGCAGTCATTGGTGACAGGCGCACCTGGGTCCTAGTGCCCGCCTGTCTGTACGTTTTGTCAGGACTCTACGCATGTGCGGATTCGATCGCCGCAGCGATCTTCCCATTCCCTGACAATGGGGTGCCATTCAGAATGAATGAATGGCACCCCTGCGTCTGGCAAGAGCGATGCGACTGAGGGAGGTTGCATGCGGGCTAGTGTGAACCTAGCCTTACTAAAACTAGAGAGTGCAAAATCTGGTGCAGCTGTCCATGGTAGCCAATCAGCGTCTAACTACAGCTTGTTCAATTAAGCTTTGACAAAAACCTGGAAGCTGATTGGTTTCTATGCAGAACTGTAACAGATTTTGCAGTTTTAGTAAATCAACCCCTATTGTGTCTACAATTCACTGCATTGAACCTAAAGATGTTTTAATATACACAACTTCATTGAAATGAGAACTGGGGAGGCACACCACAATATTTAATTGACCCCCAAATGTAAGCACATTTCCAGCACATTAATGAGCTGTGATATAACACTGCATTTTAAAGTATGCAACTTCACAACGTTTTTAATGCTTTGGATAGAGTATGGAAGCATTAAAACTACTATGAGATTATTTTTGTTGTCTGAATCCTGCTAGGGAAATTTGCTTTTACTACCTGTCGTGGAGATGCAACACGAAGTAAGAGGAAATCTCCCCAAAGCAAGGGGAAATCCCATCTTAGACAATTGTCCCTTTTGGAAGATTTCACTCCCACATCTGGCTCTCATAACAAATCTAAAATGTTGGATTTCTGTTTAGTTTCTGCTTCAGTAACAATGTTTGCCAGGATAAAAAAAAAAAAAAAAAAAAAAAAAGTATGAATCTCCCCAGCAGGGCCACACAGAGCGCAAAAACACTTGGGAGAGGGTCCAACCCTCCTGCACTCTATCCTAAACTAAAAAATAGAATATTTCATACTCACATAAAAAGAAGAAAAAAAAAAAAAAAGAATTAAGTGAATACCATTATTTACATTACAACATAGAATTCTATAAAAACAGTAATTTTTAGGATTAAATTTCCCAAACGAAAGCCCTATTTCCTACTTACCTTTATTTGATTCTGACTTTATCAAAAGGAACCTTCTAAGCGTTACTTTCCAGCCATCCTCCACAGCAGATATAATCATTTCAATCTGACATATAAAACTGAAGAAAATAATAATAGGAAGTTGCATTATTTTTTTAGAAGGCACATAATCATCATGCACATATATCAGCTTTAGTCAACAGGGCAACAAGGCACCTAAATTGTGAGCAGCAATACATTTACTCCTTAAACTACAGCAATGCTCCTCTGCATTGTGTAAAAAGGCAGTTTGATCCTGTCTTCTCTGATCCTCCCCTTCTTCTACTGTCCAATCCATCTGCCAATCTGCAGTTCTACGAGTCACTCTGCACATGCTCAATTTGGTGTGTACTGCTAGAAAGTGGTTTCTTTTTCGGAGGGTGCATGTGATCAGCACAGGATCAATCAGCGCTGTCCAGAGGGTCAAGGGTCATGCAGCCTGATAGGACAGTCAGAAGAGAATGAAAACTAGAATATTAACCAATGCTTGGCCAGACACTGACAGAAGTCACAACACTGCTATATAAGACTGATGAGAAAAGGGTATTTAGCAGTTTATATTTACTAACATAATTGCATTTCCATGTTCTGTGTACTGTGGGAGACCAGATATAGTGAATGCGGGGTCCGGGGAGAGCGGATATAGTGAATGCGGGGTCCGGGGAGAGCGGATATAGTGAATGCGGGGTCCGGGGAGAGCGGATATAGTGAATGCAGGGTCCGGGGAGAGCGGATATAGTGAATGCAGGGTCCGGGGAGAGCGGATATAGTGAATGCGGGGTCCGGGGAGAGCGGATATAGTGAATGCGGGGTCCGGGGAGAACGGATATAGTGAATGCGGGGTCCGGGGAGAACGGATATAGTGAATGCGGGGTCCGGGGAGAACGGATATAGTGAATGCGGGGTCCGGGGAGAACGGATATAGTGAATGCGGGGTCCGGGGAGAACGGATATAGTGAATGCGGGGTCCGGGGAGAACGGATATAGTGAATGCGGGGTCCAGGGAGAACGGATATAGTGAATGCGGGGTCCGGGGAGAACGGATATAGTGAATGCGGGGTCCGGGGAGAACGGATATAGTGAATGCGGGGTCCGGGGAGAACGGATATAGTGAATGCGGGGTCCGAGGAGACCAGATATAGTGAATGCAGGGTCCTTGGTTTAGTAACACTAACTTTCACTAAACAAAAAGTAACATGCCCACAGCAGTCATGGAGGAGAAGTGCCATATACTTATTTTTTTAATATGTGCATAAAATATACTGACAAAAATAAACCTTGCATTAAAATAATGATTTGAAAAAAAAAAAAACACACAAAAAACACATTATAGGCCTTCTACGTATCTTGAAAGGATTTTAGTACACTTTATTTCAGTACTCTTACTTTATTCCCTTCTGTAGATGCAGCAAAATACTTATCGTAATTTTCCTTTCCTGATTAACTCCATGGCAGAATAAGAATGGGTAGACTCCTCTCTCACTCCTACTCCTGGAAAATTAAGTTAAGTATTTGATAATTTTCTGATTTCCTGACTAACTCCATGGCAGTATAAGAATGGGAAATAACTAGCTACAAACCAAGGTTGGGTGCAGAAAAAGTAAGGTTTCAAGCACAGCTCTAGCTAACAGAAACTTTAAAGTTTACGTAAATCCTCACCTTATAAAAAACAGCCCATTCAGTTTAAAATAGACATAAAAGGCAAAACATATGTGCATAGATTAAAAACAACATTATAAATACCCTTGTTTCTCTCTTTTTTATAAGTGATCTGTTCTCAGTTGCATAAGAGCTGGGGGATGAGAAACAGCAGCACACTCAACTTCCCAGTGAATGGCTGTGCAGGGGGGGCAGGGCAAGTCTGATCATTGGAGAGCAGGCTGAGTTCTCAGCACAGGCAGAAGACTGACCACACTGTGCTCTCATGCCTAGTGTGGTCTGTTTTTAATATTTTAACGGAAATCAAAGGGACTGGAAGGAAAATCAGGTATTTCACACAAAGGAAGCAATACAGGATACCTTTTCATACAAGTACATGGTACAGCAGGCACATATCAGGAATATGAAATGTTGGGTTTACATACTCTAACACCAAAAATAACAGGAAAAACATTAACTGGATCAGCTTCTAACTTTATGAGAGAGGGGTCCTATGGGGTAGGAGGGTGGAGTCTACCCATTCATATGCTGCCGTGGAGTTAGTCGGAAAAAAAAACACTTTTCTTATAGCCTGCTAAAATTATTCGAATAGGAGGTACTGAATTATAAAACAACATCTTCACCCATATACAATATACTTCCATATACATTAAAGCTGATAGAAGATCGCTGTGATCCTCATGGAGCGTATTATACTTTGCTGGATAAGATGCACTTATTCGATAAAAAATGGGAATCATGGAGGGTTCATAGACATTTATTGCAGGACTAAACAGCATTCCATTTGAAGGTTATTTGGCACACACTATTGGCAGATGTGTCTTTCGACCCACTTTATCGTTCCCGTCCCTTATGTACCTAAAATCTTTTCTCTTTTTCCTTCATATCCATCTCTTTTACATATATGTACTCTTCTGAAATGTACTTTTCAAATGTGCCTTGTTATTAATGTACGCATTACTTGAAACTGTACTGTTGTTTTACAGTCTACCTTTGAAAAATAAAACCGTTTGTAAACAAAAAAAGCTGATAGAAGATGCTGAATATGCATATTCTCTAAAATACAATATACAGTAAGGGGCCATACACAAGCAGAAATATTTTTAAAAAAACAGATAGTTCTATTTGTTTGATAACTGGCTGCTCAACAGTGTGCAAATTGTTTAATTGGCAATTTAATCATATCCAAATTGTGACTAAATAAAGCAGATAATAGGCTATTCAATTCATGGTTCAAATCACTTACCAATAATTTTAGATGTGGACATATGTTTGGCTGTGCTTTTGAACCATGAATGGGCACAGTAACAGCAATTTGTCTTTTATTTTTGTTTTGGTTGAGTAGGTTTTTCTTGCCATCTAAGTCCCATTGGGAAAAGTGAGGGAAATGCCTACTTGGACAGCTACGTAAAAAAAAAGTGTCTCCATTGCAAGATTTCCCCTCTAATCCTGTTCTGGTGACAACTCAAATTTTGGAATTTTACCTCATAGTGGTAAAAACAGGACAAAGAGTAAATGTCCCTAAATGAGACATGGACAGCAATGGAAAAACGAATGAGGTATCTAACCACTCGGCACTCCATGCAAAGCGTACAAAAACGTTTTGGCTTTAGATACACTTTAGGAACCTTTGCTTTTTTAAAACACAAAAATGAAAGATCAATTACCAAGCATATGATGATTTTCCATCAACTGAAAAGTATGGACAGTTTTCGGGGCATAACGTGTTGGATTTTAAATACTTCAGGACAACCCACTGAATTTACTAAATACGTTATTTGTATTAACTTATTCACATACACAGGAATATTATGTACATTACGTTTCAATGTTAACTCCATGGAAACAGCACAAAAAATTTGTTGGTTTGTAAATACTTTTCTGTGAGATATGGAAAATTATTATGACAGATATAACCACCTCAAATCTATTTTCAATGAATATATAGTCTTTGTGCCACAATTGTAGTCAAGTCTTGTGTCAGGATGCAGTGTAAGAAAGATTGCTAAAAGCCTACTGTGAGCTCTAAGGCTGGCCATGTATGGCTCCAATTTGAGCCCATTCCTTCTGAACTGGTAAACAAAACAAAAAAAAAGGAAAAAAGAAAGGAGGTTGAGCTGGTTAGCTGGCTGGCATAGATTCACACAACACCTTCTGACAATTGAACACAGGATGACCCAAACTACACTGATTGCCTTATTTAGACAGCTTATCAAAGGAGAGTATAAAACTACTCATTAGCACCATCTTGGTGAGGCTAGCTCTGCTGGACGGGAAAGTGTCAGTATTGACAACCAGGCGGTGATGGACACAGAGTTGGCAGGGGGCTGGGAGGAGATCACTGTCCAGGAGCTGGTACTGCTGTCATTAGGGAGGTAAAAAGATACCGGGCGGGCGGATCCATGCAGAGAACAGACACAGACCACCCACCCCTCCCTCCCCACAACTCCTGCTGCCACTCACACAAAAATGTTCACAAAATCCCATAACACCTCCTGAGGAGCTCAGGAGGGACTGCGGCTCCAGAGGCTGCAGATTTTACCAGGTCAGTTTCAGCAGGATGAGCAGAGGGGGGCCTGGATGAAGAATCTATCATTGTCAGCACATTGGGGGGGGGAAGGGAAATAATGTGACATTACCAGGAAGGTGTGTGTGTGTGTGGTGTGTGTGGTGTGTGGTGCGTGTGCGGTGTGCGTGTGTAAATCAGTAATTCCCTGGGGGGGCCATGTGTCGTTACTAGGAGGAGGCCACCTGGTGGGGGTAATCTGTCATTACCGCGTGTGTGTAGGGGGTCATCTGTCATTACCAGGTGGGGGAACATGTGTCATTACCAAGAGGGGGAAGTCATCTGTCTTTACAGGACGATGAGGTCATCGATGATTAGCCGAAGTGGGGGCTCTTGAAGGAGAGGTCATCTGTCAATACCAAGGAGGAGGAGGCAGAAGGGCATGTGTCATTATCAGAAAAGGGGGTGTTACTTTTCCCTAATATCCTGCACCTCCATATCACTACAGCCTGGCCAGGAGAGAGGTAACTGGGTGCGGTTTAATAACATATAAAAGAAAGGTGTTGCTTTTAGGGCCTGCTGAGTTTCCTCTTTTACATACAAACCTACCACTTTCACCCGACAGCTCAGCGTGTGGCCTGCCTGCCCCCACCTTGTGTGCACATGCAGGGCTGAGCAGGGGCGGGAGGGGGGGTACTGTACTGGGCTGTGTGGGCGGCTGAGCAGAGAATGTTTCACTGCAAATATTACACTTTTTTTCCTTTTAAAAAACACAGAAGGTGCGATATCTGCAGTGGCACATTCTCTGATCAGCCCCCCATCCAACCCAGTATGGTACCTCCCTCCGGCCCCTGCTCAACCTTGCAAGTGCACACAAAGTGGGGGCAAGCAGGTCAAACTGTGAGCTGCTGGATGAAAGTGGTGGCCTTGTATGTGGATCTGGAAGTCAGAGGGCCTGCTGAGTTACCTTTTACATACAAACCTACCGCTTTCACCCGACAGCTCAGAGCGTGGCCTGCCTGCCTGCCCCATCTTGTGTGCATGTGCAGACAGGCAGCAGGGCAGAGAGAAGAGAGAGACAGCCACCATACAGCTAACATAGCTTGGCGTGTGGTGGGAGAATCTTGGTGCACAGTGGGAGCATCTTGGTGCATGGTGGAAGGTGGTGGGGGGGCCCCAGGTCAACTTTTGCATCGGGGCCCACAAGCTTCAAGCTACAGCTCTGTGTGCCCCCTTGTATCAGTTAAGTATATGCAAATCTTCAAACACAGAAAACAGCAAATTGCATTTTTAAAAGTGTAAATGAATATTGACTTGCAGAGCCACCACTGAGATAAATTAACCCCAGTGACCTCTGTGCACCTTATAGACATTACTATGCTAATATAGCCTGAAAAAAAATCTGTATAAAAAAAAAAAAAAAAATTCAATTCATGGAGCTTGGAGGTAATGGAAATCCAGGCCATACTGTTCCAATGTGCACTTGTAGCACTGCACCACTGAAGATGAACATCAGAGATGGCCAGCCAGTTAATTAGGATTCATCATGTAGCATTATAAAGTAACTGAGAACAGCTTTTTTCTGGAGTCAGTTTAGTTGGCTCGGTTAGGGCTCACAGTCAGAAATTGTCTTCTCTCTGAAATATATGTGATCAGTTGAAGGATTGGAAGTAAAGCGAGAATGTGATTATAGTCTGGTGTGCTGTCCCCACAGTGCTAATTATTTTTCAGATAATTGTATGAACATGTAGATGTTCTAGTTGGAGGATTAGGACTTGTACATTCCCTATTTAGCATCTGCAAAAATTACAAAATACAACTCAGCAGTGTTTTTCTTTTCTTTATGCCATTTTAATTGGGCTGACTGAGATGTCCAACCACCATTACCAAAAGAGCTTATAATTGCAAACTGGTCTCCTATCTAATTAAATATGCAATTTACAGGAAATGTATTTAGGTAGACGTAGTATAGGAGCTTGGTAGATTGCAAGCTCTGCAGTCTATTCAGGTTTTAAAGTGCAGTTGCACTCATTTTCCCCAGAGTTTAGTCAATGCGGTGAAGCTTCACTTTGTAAAGAATACCCAATCAGGTACAAAGGGAAAAAAAAACCCACAGAATTTTTGCTTATACATGATTTGATGCTGGAGCAGCAGAGCTTCATCATGTTCACTAAGCTCTGGGGAAAAGGAGTGCAACTGCACTTGAAAAGCATCTATTTTCCTCTCACTAAATCAATGGCACTGTGTCCTCTGCAATAAAGTATACTTACCTACATACTTGCCTGCATTCTTTTGCAGCATGCGCATCTCAGCTTATATTGCCCGCACGGTGCCTGTGTGCCAAGAGGAATGCCTCCTGTGCATGCGTACAAAGCAGAGCCAATATGGTGAAATTTCACTTTGCAAAAGCATATCCAATCATATGCAAGAAAAATAGCCAAAAACTTGGAATCTGCACTTTGCAAGAACTTTTTCCCAGAGCTTAGTGAACATACCGAAATTTCACTGTGCATGAATACTCAATCATGTACAAGGAAAATAGATGAAAACTTCAAGGGAAGTTACACTTTGCAATGGAATTTTCCCCAAAGCTTAGTGAACATGCTGAAATTTGACTGTGCATGAGTACCCAATCATGTACAAGCTAAATAGACAACATATTCAAGGAAAGTTACACTTTGCAAGGGAATTTTCCCCAGAGCTTTGTGAATATGACATTTCACTAGCAAAGACTAGCAAATCATCTGCAAGTATGCGTTGCGTATATTTGGATGACGAGTTATCAGAGCTTCACCACATTCACTAAATTGTGGGGGAAAGTCCCTTACAAGCTGCAACTTCCATTTCAATCGTTTGTTTATTTTCAAGAAACAGAAAAGTCACAAAGTACAAAAACGTAACATTAATACACATATCTGTCACAACACAAAGAGATAGTAATAACAAAATAGCAAGGTGCAACTTCCCTTGCAAAGTGATAAATGTATTTGCCTTTAGTAATTCATCCCCAATGAGTGGCTGCTTTAGCTTGTGGGAGGGACTGCTGACAACAGCCAGCAGGTGATGTCACAAGTTTCTGAATTCATCCCTGTATTTGAGCTCACGCTGCTACACAAGGAAGTCAGAGCTGTGTGATCATGTCACCAAATCAAAAAGTATTAAAAAAAACAAAAAAAACAAACCTATTTGATCTGAGATGATTTTTTACAAGCACTATTCAGCATGCATATAAGCAGGATAAGGCAACGTTTTAAACCCGGGTCATTTTAGCTTTTATTTAAAGAGAGGCACACAAGACATTTATATATAAAGCACAACTATAATGTGAAATATTCTTTTGCAGTACGGCTAAACTCAGAATATATGCAGTGTTTGCTTTTTGCACAAATGACATTTGCACGGAACAATGGAAGGAACAGTAACTTGGGAAATAGAATTGTAAAGTAGAGCGACAAAAAAGACAAAAGGGAAAAAATAGATGTCAAGCAATTAAATATTCATAAGTGACATTTCAGCTGGAAGCAAAAATATAGGACTTCTTTCCGCAGCAATATAATTATCTTATTTAAATTAAATTGCTCTCCATAGAATCGGTGTATTTTGGGCTACCAAAGGATAGATCGTGCTTTCTATATGCATTACATTTCTTCCATCATCAATTCATACAACACAGACTACATTACTGTGATATAGCACAAGATCGCTAAAATTTCTAATGCTGTAAATCTTGGAGAAAATGATCTGAAAAAAAAATATGCTGCAAATTAGATGGGAAGGGAAGATAAACATTACCAGATTTTATTTATTTTTTATGAAGCTTCTTCAGAAAGGTGGATATCAGGTTCCACCTCACCACGAATACTAAGTAAATAAAATCTGAAATAGTCTAAAATGCCTGTAAAGTATGAACAATGCTGCAATGCAGGCACTTTTTCATGCATTTTATAATTGGTCCACTTTAAGCCTTGGCTCCTGTAATTTAAACAAATACCAGAGTTACTACGGCCCACTGGAAATATGGAATTTGATCTAAACTAGGACACAAAGGGCTCGACCAGATACAGAGCAAAGTTTAAGATTTGGGTACATGTAAGGCCACCTTTACACCATAGCAATGCATTGCACCAATTTACTGCACGAGGCAATTTACAATAGGGAACAGGTATCACTACTATACCCTGCAGGATTACCTAATATGGCAACCTGCATTTTGTGGCCCATTCATAAAATGCAGGCTGTGGTACTGAGCCTATGGTACTTCAGCCAGTTCTGTCGGCGATTAGAGAGAGTCAATCAAGTAACTAACAGGTCATGTGGCTGGACTTTCCTTTCAACTTTTGCCCCCCTCTATTTTTATTGTATTTTGACAGCTAGGCTGTGAGGCTGTTGTTGCTTCCCCTCTGAAAAGCAAACAATGCAGTTGACCGAGGGCAGATTGGGGATATATGATGGATACACTGGAAGTACTGGGGATGGGAGTTAGAATGAGAGAATGGATAAGGAAGTTATATAGTGTACCCTCTGCAGCAATCAGGGTCAATGGAGATCTATCAGAGTATTTTGGGACGCTAAATGGAACAAGACAGGGATGCCCTCTGTCTCCACTATTATATGTTCTGTCATTAGAATCTCTATTGTCTACAATAAAGGAATAATGTGGATATAAAGGGAATATGGATAGGAGACACAGAGCATAAGATGGCAGCTTATGCGGATGATATGTTGTTCTATGTGGGGAACCCTAGAATAACTTTACCAAACTTAATGAAATCACTGGAAGAGTATGGGGAGATATCAAGCTTAAAAATTAATCCAACAAAAACAGAGATCTTAAATATAAACCTTCCAAATAGAGACAAAAATAAAGATACAAGAGAAATTTCCCTTCGTTTGGAGAGAAAAAAAATGAAAATATCTAGGAATAAAATTAACTGCCTCCTCCAAAACTTATATAAATCAAACTATATTCCATTGTTAAATGAGATTAAGGATGAACTAAGAAAACTAGGGAGGGGAAACCCATCATGGATAGGTCGCATAAATCTGATAAAAAATGGTGATTATTCCAAAAATCTTATATAAATTTCAAATGATACCAATTAAACTCCCAGAAGCATATTTTAAAATAATTAAAAAAATGATAACAAGATATTTAGAGGAATACAAAACCAAGAATAGGCTATGAAATTTTAAGTAGAAATAAAGAGAAAGGCGGACTGGGGGTACCAGATTTTAAAAGATACTATAATTCGGTAATATTGGCGAGAATTTTTGACTGGACGCATAATGCAAAAGCTGGGTTAAAATTGAAAATGTACTAAGTAAAACTAATTTAAGTAGGATCATATGATATAATTGGGGGCAGCACAGTGGTTCAGTGGTTAGCACGTCTGCCTTGCAGTAAATGGGTCATGGGTTCAATTCCCGACCATGGCACCTCCTGCATGGAGTTTGCATGTTCTCCCTGTGCTTGCGTGGGTTTCCTCCGGGTGCTCCGGTTTCCTCCCACACTCCAAAGACATGCTGGTGGGTTAACTGGATCCTGTCTAAATTGTCCCTAGTATGTGTATGTATGAATGTGAGTTAGAGACCTTAGATTGTACACCCCTTGAGAGGGTAAATTGACGGTGCTATACAAGTACCTAAAATAAATAAATAAATATAATTCACTGTTAATGCCCTTAGGGTCTGCAAAGTTTTTTCTCCCGGGTAAAGAAGGCATCACAGGGAAGTGGATTAAGAAGGAGATTGAACAATTGGGATGCAGATAGGAGGGCGGGGGGTAGAAAAAGGTAATACGATAAATGTATTGAAAATATGTCAATGTTTTTAAAAGAGTATGTTTGTATAATTTATCTATTTGAAAATCAATAAATATTTAAATAAATAAAAAATATATATGGCACGTGACAGACTGCAACACTGTGCCATAACCATCCGCATTACATACACTTGCAAATTGGTCACAGTGACCTATGGCATAATTTTTGCTAGTTGGCGGGGGGGAGGCAGTCAAACCATGGCTCAACCACCACTTTTTACTGTTTCCGCCTCCAGCTGCACATGTAAACGAGGCCTTAAAGAGTAACTCCACTATTGTTGAGAAGAGAAAAAAAAAAAAAAAGGAAAAAAATTTCCCCTCTTGCAAGGATTTTAAACAAACGAAAGCCGGCCATACATGGGTTGAAATCTTTTCTAAGAATTTTTGTTCAAAACTATTAGTGGGCCACAGCAATGGCCAATTTTAGTGCGACCATCGAGTGATTGGGCATGTTGGAAATTTTTTTGAAAAAATGAACACATTTTTAAATCAATAATGGGAAAATTGTACGAGAAACATAATCGAAAAAGAAAAGAGCACGAGCTGTGACCTGGAAAGAAAAGAAAATTGGCCACGAAAATTCTTTCTGTAGCAATATGTGAAATTGAAGGCTTGGTTGGTCAAATTTTTAAATCAATGGTGGCGCCATCAGATTACAAAAACGCACAAAATCTCTTATTTTTCTAAAGAAAACTTGTTCGGAATTCGACCCATGTATGGCCTGCATAACTTTGTAGCAAAGACCTACCTTTTGTTATTCTGAAGAAATAGCTGTTCGTCTGTTTCTATGTGCAGAGTGAATCTGAAAGGGAGTGATTTTATAATTATCAATTAGCTGCTGCACCTGCAGGACTCTAATGAGGACATTGACAGGGTCTGCATCCCGCTAGACATGATTTTTTTTGTGAGTAACTGACCAAAAATGACATTGTTGTTGAAGGGGATGCCAAAAATCTGACATATCTTAGTGCAGACTTCTGGGAAAATCAGTGAGCCAATCACACAAGCAGGAAATTACATTTCTGGGGGGGTGTTCTGTACATAATCTGTGTGCAGAACGTCTCCAGGTTGCCATATTGCATTTCACAGAAGATTATAGCACTTCAGACTGAAAAGGAAAGGTAATTTTTAATAACATTCAATTACAATATGACTGGAGTCTGAATTGCATTTGCTATATTATTTTTTTCCTACAAAAGTTGAGTTACCCTTTAAACTGGCCACACATGGATGGAAATTCAGCAGATTCAGCGGGAACTGGTTGAATTTCGATCCATGTGTGGCCACTCTGGTTGAACAGAAGTTGGTCTACTGACTTGACTTATGTTCAACTGCCCTGTTGGTATTTTGGCAATCAACACCACAGGCAAAAGACTGCAGCGCTGATCAGTATTCTGATGGCTGGGGAGACTCTCTGATGCCAGAATATGACACAGCGGGGAGGACTTCCCCTATCCACCTTGAATCTGTGGATGGGGGAATCCGATCATTTTTACTCGTTCTACCCACTGGATGGACAGAAAAACTGCATTAGACTCCTGAAACCAGCAGATCACAAAGCACATCTGTAAAGCAAACCACTGTGCTTTATATACTTTAAGCCAGCGTTTTTCAACCACTGTGCCGCGGCACACTAGTGTGCCGTGAGATATTGTCTGGTGTGCCGTGGGAAAAATTGCAATTTCATCCGTAACATGTGGCCTCGGCTCACAAATAGACCAATCATTAGAACAGCAATGGGCAAACTACGGCCCGGCGGACCTTTTAATCCAGCCCGCGGAGTGTGATACTGTCAGGATGATCTGTCCCCCTCGACGTATCTGCGCATGTGCCGGAGATCGCCGATCGGCTGCTAATGCCTGAAACTGGCACATGCGCAGATACGTCGAGGGGGACAGATCCTCATAGGAGACAGATTTTCATGCTACACCGGAACGGCGAGAGGAACGGGCGGAGCAAAGGTAAGTGAATTGACACAGGGGGGGCTTGGGGACTTAATATGGGGGATGAATTACTATATGGGGGATGAATTACTATAGGGGGGATGAATTTCTATATGGGGGATGAATTACTATAGGGGGGATGAATTTCTATATGGGGGATGAATTACTATATGGGGGATGAATTACTATATGGGGGATTAATTATTCGATTCCTGCCAGAATATCAGCTTTGTGTTCAGCCAAACAGGCCCAGGTTTCGCACTGAGTAAGTAAACAGAAATATGAACAATTATGAAATACTTTATTATTTCATAATAAAGTAATTAGAAAATAATTTCTTTGTGTTTGATTCCTATTCAAGAGAATTACTTATATATAGTCAATATAGGCACAGAGGTAAATTTTTTTAACATTTTCTAATGGTGGTGTGCCTCGTGATTTTTTTCATGAAAAAAGTGTGCCTTTGCACAAAAAAGGTTGAAAAACACTGCTTTAAGCAATGGCATGGCCACCGTACATTTGTGCCACACAGCATTTTAAATAAACCCCTTAGCGTGATTTTTGTTGAGCAGGTTTTTGTTTTTTTTCTTTTTTTAAATGAATACAGCTACAAATGAGATCTGCCCAGTGCTCAGCTGAAGTGTAGAACATACTGTACGGTACAGCTGGTTTCTATGAATACGAAAATGTGAAATCTTTTGTATACTCTTTATTGACTATTATTTTATTACTTGCATTATATACTGAATACATTTCTTTGTACTAAGGAGTTTATTGTTTCATGTCTAATCACTGTTCATAATACCAATAAACAGAACATATTTGTTATTACTGAAGTACTGAAAGGTTTGGATGTGCTGCTTTGTTCACTTTGACAAATTTACATTTGGATTGTACACAATTCCTTTTTAACTTGCATAAACTATATTTATAGACAGAACATGTATTTTACTAAAGTATTCAAAAAGCGTGCACTGTTTACATTGGCCTTATAAAGCAAACACATTTAGCATTGTTCCTGAAGTACTAATGTAACTGATGAACAGTCAAAAGACATAAATATCACATACATTTTAGGGATCGTGCATAGAGATGGCAAGAGGCGCAAATGAGCTCTAGAGTAAAAATCCGAATGATTTCCAGACACAGGGAGCAGCAGGTGGTGTGTATAGCCGGCCATAGATGCGAGTGGCTCTATGTGCTTGTACCTGGGCAAATTCTAATGCTTCTTTAGGCTGCATTCACATTTGAGTGTTTTGTAGCTTGAAGCTCCAAAAAAGCGCAAGCTTAAAAAATCTATTGTTCTCTATGGTGCCTGTTCACACAAGCAGGCACCATACAGAACTGATTTTTTTTAAGTTTGAAAGCTTTTGGAGCCTTAAGCTACAAAACGCTCAAGTGTGAATGCAGCCTAAGATCAGGGTTTTCACACTCATGTGCAAGATGTACTGATGTTGACCTTTCATATTCAGAAAACACATCATACGTGCATGAAAATGTTGATCCAAGAAAGCATTGGTGGTTACCCGAGTACAAGCCTGTACAACCATTCACATCCATGGCCGGCCTGCAGCTCCATGGGTACAGACATCCGCTGGGATTTTTAGAGCTCATTTGTGCTTCTCATTTCCCGTGTACATGACCCTGTCAAAACACCTTAGCGGTATGTTGGTTTTCAGTACCAATAACCAACTATTAAAAGTGGTTGTAAAAGCTGAAGGTTTTTTTTATGTATCCTCTGCATTAAAGTGTAAATACACTTTCGTAGATAAAAAAAGAAAAATTGAAAATAATATAGCATATACAAGTCAATTTGTAATTTAATTTTATTTAAAAATTGCCTTTCCTTTTCAATCTGCAAGGCGGTAATTTTCTGTGGCTACCTGGAGGCGTCCTGCACACAGATGGTATACAAAACGCCCCCCAGATACATCATTTCCTGCTTGTGTGATTGGCTCACTGATTTTCCCAGAAGTTTACACTAAGATACAAATCAGATTTTAAACATTCCCTGCAAAAAAAAAAAAAAAAAGTTCATTTTTGGCGAGATACTCCCCAAGGGAAATCATGTCTAGAGGGATGCAGACCCTGCCACTTTCCTCAGAGCACTGCAGGTGCAGCAGCTTATTACAAAATCACTCCCATATACATTCCCTCTGCACTTGACACAGAGAAGGGGCACTTGTAGAAAAAAAAAAAACAACTCTGCAGCTCTGACTAAACCACAAAAAGGTATTGGTTTCAGGTACTAGCAGGGTTTTTTTTCGGCAGGAATGTGGGTAACGCAGTTCCAGCACTGAATGCATGTAATTGCAAGGGGCGCTGGGGTGTGCTGGAGGATCTATTGATGCTAGTTGCTGGGGGGGTCTATTGTTGCTGGGGGTTATGTTTCTGGGAGGTATTTGTTGAGGGAGGGATCTGTTGTTGCTGGGGGTTCTTATGTTTCTGGGGGGTATTTATTGTTGAGGGAGGGATCTGTTGTTGCTGGGGGTTCTTATGTTTCTGGGAGGTATTTATTGTTGCTGGCTGCTAGAAGATTTATTGTTGCTGGAAGGGGGCCTAATGTTTCTGGGGTGGTATTTTGTTGCAGGAAGTCTATTGTTCCCAGGAGGGATCTATTGTGGCTGGGAGGGCCTATTGTTTCTTGGGGAGTCTATTGTTGCTGGGGGGGGATCAATTGTTGCTAGGAAGGTCTGTTGCTGCTGGGGGGTCTATTGTTGCTTGGAGGATCTATTGTTGCTGACTGTAGGGGGATCTATTTTTTTACGGTTTTTTTTTGTTATTAACAAATTCCATACAAATCACTCGGCACCAAAAAAATTATACTTAGTTCAAAATTCTCTATAAGGGGCGGTACTGGCACGTGGGCATGGGGTGGGACCAAGCGACAGTGCTCAGAGGTGGGTAGGGGGTGGAGTTGAGGAGTAACTCGAAGGGGGGGGGGGGGTTTGGAGTACCTGCACCTATTCTTAAAGAAAAAAAAAGCCCTGGGTACTCCTGCAAATGCTTTGTATCGGCACCGCTACCGGTGTTGGTATCGGTGCAATCCTACTTTTACTGAATGCTTTTAGCATGCTCTGCAGGGTGTTGAGATGTGTTACAGCGGGTTGCAGGGTGCTGCACAACAATGCATGCAGTCTTTTTTTTTTTTTTTTTTTTTTTTTTTACGCAAACAAGATTAGTGTGAAGTGAAACCACAGAAAAGAATTATAATGCTGCTGGTGTGAGCGAGTCCTAAGAGGGAAGTTGTCCTTTTTCTGCACACCCAGATTGGAGTGTGGGTTAGGTGTCATTCACATGAGGCCTGTAGACCGTGAAGGAGTCGAATATTTTTGCAGCATGAGCCACCAGGTGCTGTGTGCAGGCAGCTCATTTAAAGGGCTGGTTCACCTTTACCAAAAAGCTGCTTATGCAGATGATGGCCATCTGTAGATAAAAACAAACTGGTCAGCTCCGACTAAAGTTGAATAATGCCCTGGCTATAGGTGTAGGCCATTTACATACCTTCTGAAGCCTGACTGGAATACTCCCAAGCAGGGGCGGACTAACAACTCATGGGGCCCCGGGCAATAGGGGATCATGGGGCCCCTGTGTCCCTGCCACACTCAAACACCCAAAAAAGCCTATTTAGAAGAAAAAAAAAAAAAAAGGGTACCAGGGGAATTTCATGGGGCCCCCTACTGACCTCGGGCAGTGCCCGAGTGCTCAAATGATCAGTCCGCCCCTGCTCCCAGGATGTTGCTAAGCAAGGCCTAGATGTGAAAGCAGCCTACCAACGAGGACTTTTTGAAGCTTTTTTGCGTTAAAAAAAAAAAAAAAAGCGCCTGAAAAGCTCAAGAAAAATGCTTCTCTATGTATGTAATTCTATGTTTTCACACTGAGGTGTTGCGCTTGCAGTGCGGGGTAAGAACTCCTGCTTGTAGTATCTTTTGGGCATGTTTGGGGAGTTAAAATAAATAAATAAAAGCCCCAAAAACACCTCTTCCCATTAAAATCTATGAAAAACGACTGAAAAGCTCCTCAAAAACGCCTTTGAGAAGCGGTTTTGATGCAGTTTTTATGTCACGTATCCTTTAAAAATGCTCAGAAAGTGCATCAAAAGCGTGGTAAAAATGCCTATGCGTTTTTGCGGTGAATCAGTGTGAAAGTAGCCTAAAGCCAGCCATACATGGGTCGAATCCAAAAGAATTTTCTTTTGAAAACCTTTTCTAAGAATTTTTGTTCAATTTTTGCACTAGTGGGTCACAGAAACAGACGATTTTCGTGTGACCATCAAATTTGAGTGATCGGGCATGTTTGAAATTTTTTGAACAACTAAAATTCTGTTCCGTAGCAACAGGAGATGAAATTGAAGGCTTGGTCGGTCGAATTTCGAAATCAATGGTGACACCACAGGATTACAAAATGCCTGATTTTCTAAAAAACATTTGTTCGGAATTCGACCCATGTATGGCCTGCATTACTGCTCACCTCCCCCATCACAGGAGTGAGATTTTAATCGCTGAGCTCAGAGCTACTGCATCAGGGGGGAGAAAGACCATGTCGTGGGGTTTGAATTCGAGAAAAAGCTTTCTCCAGTGACGGTGGAGAGGAGCAGTAATGACTAGGCCTCGCTTAGCAACGTCCTGGGAGTATTCCAGTCAGGCTTCATGAGGTGTGTAAATGGCCTACACCTATAGAGAAGGAATTCTTCGACTTTAGTCAGAGCTGCACACTACAGGCGCCCCTTACCTGCATAGGCAGTTTTTTGGGGTTTTTTTGTAGAAAAGGTGAACTAACCCCGGTCACACCGGAGCGAATGGTCATGCAATTCGATCGTTTCAAATAGCATGACAAGTCGCACCCTATTGTCTGCAATGGAAGCGGTCAAATCATTGCGACTGACTCAGTCACACCGATTTTCAGAGTAGTTCATGCTGTAATTTTTTGCAAGCTCAGGTGCGACTTACATAGATATCTGTGCATGAAGTCGCACAGATCTTTTTCAAGTCGCACTGACATCCGACTTTGAAATCCTACGACTTCACTTGAATTTCCACCATTTCAAAGTCGAATTCGGTGTGGCTGAAGACTTAAGTGTATGGGGAAGCAGCCGCAGCACAGACACAGCCGCTTGTCCCAATTTGTCGGGTGTGTGGGCCAGTTTCCCCGAATGCACACGGACTGTGTTCAGGGACCACTCACCAACACGCATGTGTCTGTCAAATTAGGATGGTTGGCTGTGTACGTGCAGCCGCTGCATCCTCACACACTTAAATAGGCTACCTGAATGCAACAAATGGCCAATTCACGGTCTGCGGACCTAAACAACCATGTGAATGGGCTAGTTTCCCCGAATGCACACGGACTTTGTTCAGGGGCCACTCACCAACACATGTGTCTGTCAAATTAGGACAGTCGGCTGTGTACGTGCAGCCGCTGCATCCTCGTACACTTAAATAGGCTACCTGAATGCAAGAAACGGGCAATTCACGGTCTATGGACCTTAGCAACCATGTGAATGGGCCAGTTTCCCGAATGCAAACGGACTGTGTTCAGGGGCCACTCACCAACACGCATGTGTCTGTCAAATTAGGATGGTTTGCTGTGTACGTGCAGCCGCTGCATCCTCATACACTTAAATAGGCTGCCTGAATGCAACAAATGGCCAATTCACGGTCTACGGATCTTAGCAACCGTGTAAATGGGCCAGTTTCCCCGAATGCACACAGACTGTGTTCAGGGGCCACTCACCAGACACACGTCTGTCAAATGAGGACAGTCGGCTGTGTACGTGCAGCCGCTGCATCCTCGTACACTTAAAAAGGCTGCCTGAATGCAACAAACGGCCAATTCACGGTCTATGGACCTTAGCAACCGTGTGAATGAGGCCTTAAAGGACGACTTCATTTTTAGCACACATCCCACCTCTTGGTAGGAGGGTTTTGTGTTGTCAAGTGTTGTTCGTTTAATAAATATTACTTATAAGATGGTGGCCGAGGCGAATAAAAAATACCTTGATATTAAAGGCTCATTCACACCATTTGCGTGCAGTCAGCCCGTGCTTTTTTTTTTTGTGCATTTCATGTGCTTATTTCTGCAAGATTTTTTTGTTTCTTTTAAAAAAAGACCGTTTCCTTGAGGGTGAGAGGTGCATTTGTACGCATATACCCACGTTTCATAAAAACAGCACAGAATCAAAGCGTTCTGGTGTGACCAGGTCACACACACAATTGTTTTCTAGGAGTCATTGCACTTACCTGCAGTTTTCTCATGAGGTAAATACAGGTATCAGCACAGTGTGAATGGGCCCCTCATACAAAGCAATGGCATAAACAGACATTACAGTCATAATTATATAATAAATAATGATATACCTTTCCTCAGAGCTCCTTCAGGCTGTGAAGGAAAATGTCTTCCATAGAAGCCCTGTATTCTTGTTGAGCAGAACGTTCCCGCCATTTGCAGGGGCGGTCCCTGCACAGTGAATGGAAAGGAGGAACAACGAGGAGCCTAGGACCAACCTGGAAGGAGGGAGAGGGACTCTGGACGAGGAGGAGGTAAAATGGCGGGAATTACCTCAGAGGTGCTGAGTGGGAGAAGCTGTTAGGGAGTGTTGGACCCTGAGGGGGAACCACAAGGTCCTGCCAGTGCCAGGCTGTAGACATCCGAGGGCAGAGTTCCTGCCAGTGCCAACTGTAGACATCCGAGGCCCTGTCAGTGCCAACTGTAGACATGAGAGGGTTAAGGTCCTGCCAGTGCCAGGCTGCAGACATCTGAGGGCAGAGTTCCTGTCAGTGCCAGGCTGCAGACATCAGAGGGTTAAGGTCCTGCCAGTGCCAGGCTGCAGACATCAGAGGGTTAAGGTCCTGCCAGTGCCAGGCTGCAGACATCAGAGGGTTAAGGTCCTGCCAGTGCCAGGCTGCAGACATCTGAGGGCAGAGTTCCTGTCAGTGCCAGGCTGCAGACATCTGAGGGCAGAGTTCCTGTCAGTGCCAGGCTGCAGACATCAGAGGGTTAAGGTCCTGCCAGTGCCAGGCTGCAGACATCAGAGGGTTAAGGTCCTGCCAGTGCCAGGCTGCAGACATCCGAGGGTAGAGTTCCTGTCAGTGCCAGGCTGCAGACATCAGAGGGCAGAGTTCCTGTCAGTGCCAGGCTGCAGACATCAGAGGGCAGAGTTCTTGTCAGTGCCAGGCTGCAGACATCTGAGGGCAGAGTTCCTGTCAGTGCCAGGCTGCAGACATCAGAGGGCAGAGTTCCTGTCAGTGTCAGGCTGTGGGTTGCAATGGCATAAGGGAATCACACAGCCATGGCTCCTGAGGGCTCAGCTGAGGTAATCACACTGAGATTTATCATTCATCACCTGTGTGGGGCGGCACTCACCTACCACACAGCACCGAGTTCACACAGGCAGTCAAAATTAAAGCAGCCCAGTGCTGGCCATACACTGTTAGAAAATTGTTTTAAAAAAAGCGTTTTATAAGCGATTTATAAAAATCTGTCAAACATGCATGCGATAATGCTATCATTGTATCAATATTTGTCCCTCAATTATCAACAAAATACAAATCGATGACAACCTAAATGGAATGTTTTCCATCAATCGATTACACTTCCAGGGTAACCACTTGCCTACCAGGCACTTATACTCCCTTCCTTACCAGGCCAATTTTCAGCTTTCAGCGCTGCCGCACTTTGATTGACAATTGCGCGGTCATGCAACATTGTACCCATATGAAATTTTGATCATTTTTTTCTCACAAATAGAGCTTTCTTTTGGTGGTATTTAATCGCCACTGGGCGCTTTACTTTTTGCGCTATAAATTAAAAAAAGTGCAAAAAATGTGAAAAAAAAAAAAAGTTTGTTTCTTTTATAAAATTTTTCAAACAGGTATTTTTTCTCCTTCACTGATTTGCGTTGATGAGGCGGCACTGATGGGCACTGATAGGCGGCACTGATGGGCACTGATAGGCAGCACTAAAGGGCACTGATAGGCAGTACTAATGAGGTGGCACGGATAGGCGGCACTGATAGACAGCACTAATTAGGGGTCACGGATAGGCGGCACTGATATGCAGCACTGATAGGTGACACTGATGATGGGTACTGATAGACGGCACTGACTGGCATCACTTCTGGGCACTGACTGGCACAACCCCTGGGCACTGACTGGTGGCACTGACTGGCAGTACTGCTGGGCTGCACTGGTGGGTGGCACTGGTGGGTGGGCACAGGTGGGTGGCACTGGTGGGCACAGGTGGGTGGTACTGGTGGGCACAGGTGGGTGGCACTGGTGGGCACAGGTGGGTGGCACTGGTGGGCACAGGTGGGTGGCACTGCTGGGCACATGTAGGTGGCACTTCTGGGCACAGGTAGGTGGCACTGCAGAGTGGCACAGGTGGGTGCACTGCTGGGCACAGCTGGGGGCACTGCTGGGCACAGGTGGGGGCACTGCTGGGAACGGGTGGGCGGGGCTAGTGGGCGCACTGCTGGGCGGAACTTGCGGGTGTCACTGCTGAGCACCGATCATCAGGGCACTGATCATCAGTGCCCTGATGATCGGTGCCGATCCCCGCTCTGACAACTGCCGGTTCTCGGCAGTACTTTCCTCACGATCTGACAGCATGAGGAAAGTGCAGCCGAGAACCGGCACTTGCATTTCCCGGTGATCAGCGTGTCATTGGACACCGCTGATCACGTGGTAAAAGGCCGGTGGGATCGGCCTTTCACCACATCACGTGATCAGCTGTGTCCGTAGGACACAGCGATCACGGAGATCGCCGGGTGCGCGCCCCCTGGGGCGCGCAGGAGAGCGCGTTCTGGGAGGACGTCATATGACGTCCACTCAGAACTGGCCGGCCGCGGTGAAGCCGTCATTCGGCTATGCGCGGTCGGCAAGAGGGTAACACGTGCATGTGCTGTAGGTTTTTACAAACTGTTTTCGATCAATTCCACTACTAAGTTTATCATTTAGGCTCATAAATCAGACATAGCGGTTAGTTTTTTTGCCATAAAATGTTGCATATTTGAGTTGATAATTGAAGTTAGCCCACTAACATTTCAAAAATCGAACTTATCTAAAGATTTTCTAACCCTGTTTGGCCAGCGTAGATGTGCATGAATGCAACAATAGTGTTATGCTGGCCATACATGATTGAAGGAGCGTTGGAAACGATTGATCATTCGTAAAAGAACGGTTATGTCAGATTTTTTTTGAGCCTAAATGATCAATTTTCTGGATCCAAAACAGAAAAAAAATCTACAGCACATGTGCATGTTAAAATGTAACCCTGAAAGTGTAATCGATTGACGAAAAAAAAGTACCATTTATGTTGTTATCGTTGTCGCAAAAACGCAGTGAAAACATTGCATGCCGCGTTATTTGTTTTCTGGGCGCATGACTCCCAGCATTCACCTGTGAAACATGGACACGAGTCAAAAATACATGTGTGGGCGGAGCCCTGCATGGTCGCGTGATTTTCAAAAAGTGATAACTTGTACTGTACTATTGAAAAAAAAAAATGAATAAAATTAAACAATTATATATATATTTTTATATTTATTTTTTTCCAGGTACCGCTATAGCACCATCAATTTACACAGCACTTTACATATATATTGTACATGCACATCAGTCCCTAACCCTCAAGGGGTGTTCAATCTAAGGTCCCTCCCTTCTCTGGGAGGAAGCTGAAGTACCCTGAGGAAACAGGGAGAACATGCAAACCCCAGGCAGGTGGTGCCATGGTTGGGATTTGAACCAACGACCCGAGTACTGCCAGATGGAAATGCTAATCATTTAGCCACTATGCTGCCCATTATGTATATTTTTCACTATTTCATTGGGTGTGGGAACACCTGTTGGTGTTTGCGGCACACAGTTGGTTTAAGTGATACATTCTTCCTGCCTTGCAGCGTATTTGAGATATCATTTTTTCATTTATTCGAACTCCCTTTACTGCGGTCACAGGGAGAGAGGGCAGCGGGCAGCAATGGGAACATATTGCATGTTCCCAAAGGTGAACTTATCCTTTACTGCAAAATAAAAAACGAATGGAAAAAAAAAATTAATTTTTTGGGGTTCTTTCATTATGTCGTTGTATTATTTTGGATGCTCCAAACATTAACAAAAGGTCCAAACTATTGCATCATGTCATCCGAATGAAAACTAATCGATTTGTTTCGTTATCTGTTTGAGGATTGTTGAAGTTCATTACGATGGTGACTCGGAGATTCAGGTACATCCAAATCATAAAAACGTCCAAATTTTGATTCATAATGAAATGAATTGCACATTATTATTACTATTATTATTATTATAATACAGGATTTATATAGCATCAACATAGTAAACAAGGTAAAAAACGAGCGCTAGGTGTCAAGCTGCTTGCATCAAGGTGAAACCTCTTACCCTCTGAATAAATATGTAAACAAAAATGCAGCGCTATGAGACTAATAAAGTGAAATACGTGCAAGCACCTTAAAGCACTATATGTAATACAATATAAAGTGGTTCGTCCAAATATGACGTATTGATATGGTGAAGAAATACGTAAAAAAAAAAAAGTTAAAATGATGTCAAGTGACTTTGGTGGTTAATAATAAATATAAAGTCCAATAAAGAAGTAATTCATATTGGTGAATTCCGTGACTGGGAGCTGGAAATATGATTGCACTAACCAGAAGCGCAATATTAAAGCGCATTTGTGTATTTAGTTATCCAGTCATGGTCATCTGGATGTGGAAAATCATCTGGCACATGTCGGCATACAAGGTGATCAGCAGACCTCTGGTACAATCTCCAGGGACATCTCATCAGATATCATTGACCATTGGATGGGAACACAGTGGGCATTTGAAGAACTCCACCTTGGAGGCTCGTAAAATAACGAGCCAAAGAAAATATTTCATAGTGCAGTATTTTTAATTATGGTATAGCGAAATAGTAAACAAAATTCAGGATGCACTCACATCTGACAAACAGGAGAAAAGTAAGATGGCCGCCGGCCTTCCTTGAGGCCTCAGTGGCGTGACGTCAACAGCTAGGGAGGAGCCTAGCTGTGCGAGAGGTCTGCTAATCACCTTGTATGCCGACATGTGCCAAATGATTTTCCACATCCAGATGACCATGACGGGATAACTAAATACACAAATGCGCTTTAATATTGCGCTTCTGGTTAGTGCAATCATATTACCAGCTCCCAGTCACGGAATTCACCAATATCAATTACTTTATTGGACTTTATGATATTAATAACCAAAGTCACTTGATTTCATTTTAACTTTATTTACGTATTTATTCACCATATCAATACGTCATATTTGGACGAACCACTTTATAGTGTGTCACATACAGCGCTTTAAGGCGCTTGCACGTATTTCACTTTATTAGTCTCATAGCGCTGTATTTTTGTTTACATACAGTGAAGGAAATAAGTATTTGATCCCCTGCTGATTTTGAATGTTTGCCCACTCACAAAGAAATGATCGGTCTAAAAAAATTGAATGTTTGGTGTATTGTAACACAGAGACAGAATAGCAACAAAAAAATTCAAAAGAAATGCATGTCTAACAAATGATGCACTGATTTGCATGATCATGAGGGAAATAAGTATTTGATCCCCTTCACAAAACATGACTTAGTACTTGTTGGCAAATCCCTTGTTGGCAATCACAGAGGTCAATAATGGTGTGACCCTCCTGCGCTCCAAATGTGTGTTTATACAAACTGAAATAGTAAATAAATGAACCCCAAACAGCTGCTAACATTAAATCATATACCAGTGATCAAGTGAATATAAACCATATAAATGCTGCGCTACATTCAAACTAATTAAAGTGAATGTGGAATTCAATAACTCAAAATTAAAATAATAACAATAATAATAAATAAAAAATGTGCTTGATGATTACAAAAATAATGACAAAACACAAACTTAAATCCATACGCATGTGCAAAAAAAAATGCACATACATATATTGAATCACACGTGCAAAAATGTGAAGTGGAATGAAAACTAAATAATAAACGCAAACTCAAAGTCCAATAATGGAATATTAAAAGTGAAAAAAAAGTCCAATAATGGAATATTAGAGTGAAAAAAACTGTAAACTGTGTTTCCAATAATACTGTAAAGTGACCACAGGTGAAACAAATCGTGCAGATATCTGAGTGTAGATAGAGCTTCAGGACAGAGGGAGGACAGAGGACAGAGGGACTTCAGGACTTGTAGGACAGAGGGAGTTGTGTACGCGCTGCAATGTAGTTGCGGAATGCAATATATAGGGAGAACTAAACGACCACTTTGGGTCAGGCTCCGGGAACACGTGCAAAATATAAAGAAGGGGTTCCCGAAGCATAGCGTCTCTAAGCATTTCGCTAAGTGTCACAACAAAGACCCTAGTGAATTAAAATTTTGGGGTATCACAAAATACAAGAGACATTGGCGAGGCAGCCATAAGGTGCGTACTTTGAGCCAATTAGAGTCAAAGTGGATCTATAGTATGCACACTTATTTCCCTAATGGTTTGAACATCGAGTTTGATGTAAATTGTTTCATTTCTGATTTCTGAGGTATTTTGAGATGGTGCTATGGGTATATATAATGTTGGACTATGTAAACTCATGCTTTCAGATAGAATATATGTGTGTGTTTTTATTCGGAGTTGTCTTTTATGGGCTGGTGAAGGATGGAATTAATGAAGATAAAAATAAAATTAAATAAAATAAATATTTTCTCCTATAAAGTACTCTTAATAATTAAACATCATTTCCAATACATATTTTTAGTATATATTTTTTTAATATAGTTTTAAAAAATTTTTATGTTTAGGATTATATATATACGGATGCGTTTTTTATACGCAGAAGTATGTGTATGTTTCCGTGTAATGGTGTATATATATATATATATAAATTATGGGCTTTATATTGATATATACAATGAGAGAATACTAGATTTTTGGCGCTAATTAAGTGAGATTTTTTATATAAATTTTTTTTTTTTTTTTTTTTTTTATATATTTTTTATTAATTAAATTAAATATTTTATTTTAAATGGGAATGGGTATTGAGTTTTTCTTGGTTAATATATTTTTGTTGGTTTTAATTTAGATTGCGGTTTGGTGCATTATTATATACATTTTTTATGTAAATGTGCCCACTGCTGCTATTAGTGTATATATATCTCTGCAATATCCCCTTTTGGTGCATCATTATACACTTTTCGTTTCTTTCTGTGTAAATGTGCCCATTGCAGATATCAGCTTATGTATTCCTGCATAATTAGTCCCCAGTGGTCTTCAGTTCAATGGCCGCAGGAAGTATCGATGTGATGAGGTTGAAGAAATCACCTGTATGTGGGTGGTTCCTTCTATCCTGGCCGGGTATATGAGGAGCTATCGTCACTGTGATTGACAGCCCTGATGAAGTCACGTGATATTGTGACGTAACGCGTCGGCGTAGCGCGGTGACGTATTTCCGGCGTGGCGGCCATCTTGGTACACCTGTGGATTCAGCTGTACACCCAACAAACACAGATATATCCTCATTTGAGAGCATGAGGGTCTAATGTGGACTGGCTGCTACGTAAGTGTATTTCTATTAAATATCTGATGTTCCTATGGTATAATAAACCTACTACACTATGGGAGGATCCCTCTTTTTTGTTCTGAGAAATTGATATTTCACCTATACCTGGAGAAGAGCTGAGTGGGAATATTATATCCTGAGAAGTGGTTTTTGGAGTGCCTTGGTGCCTGTAGGATCTGTGAGAGGGATCCATTACTGCTCTTTGACCCGCAAGGGTCGAAGAGATGAGGTGAGAGGCTAATTCAGAAGGTGGTTGGATTCACAAGCTCTATCTACACTCAGATATCTGCACGATTTGTTTCACCTGTGGTCACTTTACAGTATTATTGGAAACACAGTTTACAGTTTTTTTCACTCTAATATTCCATTATTGGACTTTTTTTTCACTTTTAATATTCCATTATTGGACTTTGAGTTTGCGTTTATTATTTAGTTTTCATTCCACTTCACATTTTTGCACGTGTGATTCAATATATGTATGTGCATTTTTTTTTGCACATGCGTATGGATTTAAGTTTGTGTTTTGTCATTATTTTTGTAATCATCAAGCACATTTTTTATTTATTATTATTGTTATTTTAATTTTGAGTTATTGAATTCCACATTCACTTTAATTAGTTTGAATGTAGCGCAGCATTTATATGGTTTATAATCACAGAGGTCAGATGTTTCCTGTAGTTGGCCACCAGGTTTGCACACATCTCAGGAGGGATTTTGGCCCACTCCTCTTGGCAGATCCTCTCCAAGTCATTAAGGTTTGGTGGCTGACATTTGGCAACTCGAACTTTCAGCTCCCTCTATAGATTTTCAATCGGATTAACCGCCTCCCGCCCGCCATATAGTAAAATGACGGATGCAAGGTGGCTCTCTCGTTCTGGGAGGACGTCATATGACGGCTCCGGGAGCGCGCAGCGATCGGTGGTGTGCTGTGTCCCTCGGACACAGCGGATCACCGATCAACGGAAAGAGCCGAAGATGTCAGCTCGGTCATGTGATCATCTGTGTCCAATCACAGCTGATCACATGTAAATAAGGAAATGCCAGTTATCGGTATTTCTCTCCCCACGAGCGGTCACGCTGACAGCTCGAGAGAAGAGCCGGTAATCGGCATTCCTCGGAGGGGACATGTACACAGATCATCAGAGCACTGATGATCAGTGTGCCCTGATGATCTGTGTAGCCCCAGCAGCGCCACCTGTCAGTGTCCATCAGTGCCAGCTCTCAGTGCTCATCCATGCCACCTGCCGGTGCCCATCAATGCCACTTATCAGTGCCCATCTGAGCTGCCTTTCAGTGTCACCCATCAGTGCCACCTATCAATGCCAGCCAGTATCACATATCAGTGCTGCCAACCAGTGCCACCGATCAGTGCCGCCTAACAGTGGCAGTCAGTGCCACCTAACAGTGCCAGTCAGTGCCACCTAACAGTGCCATATGAGTGCTGCCTTTCAGTGCCCATCAGTGACGCCTGTCAATGACCATCAGTGCCACCTACCAGTGCCTCCTCATCAGTGCCACCTATCAGTGCCCATCAGTGCAGCTTCATTAGCGCACATCAGTGAAGGAGAAAAATCACTTATTTACAAAATTTGTAAATAAGTGATTTTTAAGTGAACAAAAACTAAGAAAAAATGTTTTTTCAAAATTTTCAGTGGTTTTTGGTTTGTTTAAGAAAAAATAAAACACCCAGAGGTGATTAAATACCACCAAAATAAAGCTCTGTCACAAAAAAATGATAAAAAATTTCATATGGGTACAGTGTTTCATGACCACGCAATTGTCATTCAAAGTGCAACAGCGCTGAAAGCTGGAAATTGGCCTGGGCAGGAAGGGGGTATAAGTGCCCTGTAGGCTAGTGGTTAAGGTCTGGAGACTGGCTAGGCCATTCCAGGACCTTAATGTGCTTCTTCTTGAGCCACTCCTTTGCTGCCTTTGGCCATGTGTTTTGGGTCATTGTCATGCTGGAACACCCATCCACGGCCCATTTTCAATGCCCTGCCTGAGGGAAGAAGGTTCTCGCCAAAGAATTGATGGCACATTGCCCCGTCCATCATCCCGTTGATGAGGTGCAGTTCTCCTGTCTTCTTTGCAGAAAAACACCCCCAAAGCAGAATGTTTCCACCACCATGTTTGACAGTTGGGATGGTGTTCTTGGGGTCATAGGCCACATTCCTCCTCCTCCAAACATGGCGAGTTGAGGCCAAAGAGCTCGATTTTGGTCTCATCTGACCACAACACTTTCAACAAGTCCTGCTCTGTATCATTCAGATGTTCAGTGGCACTGCAAGATTTCAATCCTTGTTGGCGTAGTGTGTTACCAATTGTTTTCTTGGTGACTGTGGTCCCAGCTGCCTGGAGATCATTGACAAGATCCTCACGTGTAGTTCTGGGATGATTCCTCATTGTTCTCATGATCATTGACACTCCACGAGGTGAGATCTTGCATGGTGCACCAGACCTAGGGAGACTGACAGTTGTTTTGTGTTTCTTCCAATTGCGAATGACTGCACCAACTGTTGTCACCTTCTCACCAAGCTGCTTGGAGATAGTTTGGTAGCCCAGTCCAGCCTTGTGTAGGTCTACAATCTTGTCCCTGACATCCTTGGACAGCTCTTTGGTCTTTGCCATGGTGGAGAGCTTGGAATCTGATTGTTCCTGTGGACAGGTGTCTTTTATACAGGTAACAAAATGAGATTAGCAGCACTTCCTTTAAGAGACTGCTTCTAATCTCAGCTTGTTACCTGTATGAAAGACACCTGGTAGCCAGAAATCCTGCTGAATGATAGGGGATCAAATACATATTTTCCTCATGAACATGCAAATCAGTGCATCGTTTGTTAGACATGCATTTCTTTTGAATTTGTTGTTGCTATTCTGTCTCTCAGTGTTACAATACACCTACCGATCGATTTTTAGACTGATCATTTCTTTGTGAGTGGGCAAACACTCAAAATCAGCAGGGGATCAAATACGCATTTCCTTCACTGTATATAGCACCAACAGTTTGCGTAGTGCTTTACAAAAAGAAGGCAGACATTACAGTTACGATACAATTTGGTACAAGAGGAAACACATCTCTGCTTCCTACATCTGCTCAAAATGTTTTTCTGCTGTGTGCATTCAAAAGTCCCCCCTTTACTGAGCACAATTTATCCAGTCAGATTTTGCTATGACCTGTGCCACGTCCTTCCTACCTTACAAACGGTTCACTCAAATGAACATCTCTTAAGGTCACTTTATTACCTCCCCCCAACTGTATATTGGTATACAGTATAGGCCGCACAGTGCAGTCCCCCAGAAGTGATGCCTCTTAGATATTTTTCATGAATAAAGCTCTGTAGTTTTGTAAAAGATAAGGTCATCACCTTTTTGAAATTAACAAAAAAAAAAAAAAAAAGCAGATTGAAAGTGAAGTCTAAGAATGTCTATTGCATCACCATCAGGAGAAGAACCGTTTGTCTCCATTGAAGCCTGGCTGAGGATGGACTATGCAGTCTACGGAGGATTGGAATATGAAGCATGATAATGAACTGGGCAAAAACTAATTTGTGAGTACAAAGACGTGCCAAATGTGTCCCTAATAACGTGAGCTGTCGGTCACGGCTCTCCATCATCTCCAGCACAATAGATGACCAAATTATTCCAATTGAATCCTCAGGTATGCTACAATTAAACTCCCTATTCAGCTATTACACTCTACTATTCCTCACCACCTTCCCATCACATCGGTGCTAAGAAACGTTTTACAGACTCCATTCTGCTCCGTGTGTATTATTTAATCACAGAGCAGTGATGTGCACCTACCTATAGCAAGTAGTCAGAGTTTCCTTGTTTTTTTTCCACAATTTTATTTGAACAATTCTAGAAATACACCTCAGTCAGCATCATTTCAAATCAATGGACTGCAAAGGGATTCAGTTAAAGTGGAAGTAACAGGGCCAGATCTAGCCCGTCTGGTCTGGGGGTGCAGTAAAAAAAAAAAAAAAGTCAGGGGGAATAATGCCAACACTGTGCGTGAGTCAGAGTCTGTCACACCGTGTCATGACCTGGGAAACAGTAGTATGTATTAGGCTGACACAGAACCTGTCCTCTTTATATCAGATGTCCCTATCAGCTTGCCCCTGGACATCAGGTGTCCCCATCAGAGTGCCTCCATCAGAGTTCCCCCTTACATCAATGGTCCCCAACAGAGTACCCCATTACATCAGCGTCCCCATCAGTGTGCCCCCCTACATTAGGGTCCCTATCTGAATTTACATCAGGTGACCCCCAACAGAGTGCCCCCTTACATCAGGGTCCCCATCAGAGTGTACCTTTACATCAGGGTCCCCATCAGAGTGCCCCCTTACATCAGGGTGCCCCTCACATCAGGGTCCCCATCAGAGTGCCCCCCTACATCAGGGTCCCCATCAGAGTGCCCCCCTACATCAGCGTACCCACCAGCGTGCCCCCCTACATCAGCACGGGAGTGGGAAAGGCGGGCATGGTCGGCACTTTTGATAAGTAGTTAAAACAACTAACTAAACCCAAGCTTACCGCTCCATTCACCCTTGTGCAACTTGTCATGCGACTTTGGACACACAGTCGTATGACAAGTTGTAGCCCATTGTTTTCAATGGCATTCTTTGGATCTATACGAATTAAAGTTGCAGCAACTTTGAAAATATGCCTGCACTACTTTGATACGACGTTAGAGCCAGAGACTGGAAATTGTGTGACTTTGGAGTCGCCAAGCGTGAACGGAGCCTTACAGCTAAAACCAAGGATAGGCATTGTATTTTTAATTGAATCTCAACATGTTTTGTTTATTTCTTCCAGCTTTGTGCAATAATACAGTGTGAAACTTTCTCTCTGTTCAAGAACTGTAATAGAGACCAGTCATTGCTGCTCTCTCTCCATATGCAGGGTTACTGGCAGGGGCGGACTGACCATTTGAAAACTCGGGCACTGCCCGAGGGCCCGAGGTCAGTAGGGGGCCCCATGAGATGCCCCTGGTACCTTTTTTATAGGCTTTTTTGAGTTTGGGCAAGGACACAGGGGCCCCATGAGTTGTCAGTCCGCCCCTGGTGACTGGTCTGGTCTCCTCCCTTCTATAGTTCTCTGCAGGCAGCCTGTAGGGGGTGGAGCCTTCTGGGCCCCTCCCACCATTCTGCTCTCTGCCTCTGAACAGGGATGAAGTCACTGCTACTTTTAAGCCCCTTTCATTCACAGTGATCTTCTGCAGTACCTCCCCCCCAACATGGGTGCAGCAAAGTGTACCCGCAGTTTTCAAGCAGGTTACCCTCGCTTTCCCATAGACAGAGCAGTTTTGGTGTGTTTCCTGAAAGCACAAAGTGTGCATGCAGGACTTTTAGTGTGCTTTTACAAAATGCAGCAAAACCACATGATCTTATGGAAGTCTATGGAAAAGTGTGAATAACCTGCATGAAAACCGTGGGTCGCTGTGCGGCACCTGCAATGTGGTAAACTGCAGCAAATCAGTGATAGGGGTCTAGGAATATTTGGATTTGTAAAGGCAGTCGGTGCCACAAATTGGAATTCTATCCTTTGGGGTTCCACCTCTAAGCTAAACTGTATTACTTGCAAGGATTAGATTTTCAACAAACTCTATGGACACATCTACCCGCTGAGGTAGATCTCTAAAGAACGACGCAGTGTTATTCTATGTAAAATATGCACAATGTGCTAATTAATGCGGTTGTTGATTATGTGCACCTGAGGTGAATAATCTACTCTACAACATTTGTATGCAATCTATCCAAATGTTCTCCCACTTTGTCATTTGAAGATAAAACAGTTGCATTTGATATTTATATTCAAATATAAAGCAATCCTGTACAACTTTTAAAAAATGTCAAAAACCAAATAAAGGCTAGTCCAAAGTGAAAAGAAATGACCCATGCAAAATTATTCCAGTTATTTAAAAAAACAAAACAAAAAACAGCAGGGACGTTGTAGAGAAACCACAGTGCCTAGGGCTACACTGGCGACTGAAATCTCTTTGCTACTGAGAGATTTCAATGCTTCTTGGCAATAACCACATTTACATCACATTGAAAACTGAGAGGTGCTAATGAGATTATGGGCAGCAAGTAAAGTCTCCAAATAGCACAAATATTTATTCAGTCATGTAGCTATTGTAGTGCTACCTCTGAAGGAGTCGCTTGGTAATTTGAGTTGTCTGTTCCACTCTTCGACTCCTAAAACAACCTCAGCCCCTCTGACACATTTATTTTTTATTTATTTCAGGTACTTCTATAGCGCCGTCAATTTACGCAGCGCTTTACACATATATATTGTACATTCACATCAGCCCCTAACCCTCAAGGGGTGTACAATCTAAGGTCCCCACTTACATTCATACATACACATATTGGAGCAATTTAGACAGGATCCAATTAACCTACCAGCATGTCTTTGGAGTGTGGGAGGAAACCGAAGTACCCAGAGGAAACCCCCGCAGGCACAGGGAGAACATGCAAACTCCAGGCAGGTGGTGCCGTGGCTGGGATTCGAACCAACGACCCTAGTACTGCCAGGCGGAAGTGCTAACCATTTAGCCACTGTGCTGCCCTGGTTGAATGAACGTTACTGCAAGCACTTATAGGAACACAAGTGTGGATACTCTTAACTTGGTTGTGAATTAGTACCAGGAAATAGAAACAAGGCTGTTTTGTGGTAAATGGACTCAATGTAAGGGTATGGGTTAGAATAAATTGTGGTTTGAGCATAAATGAACACACAGAGGATAGGTTCAGACACAGTACACTAGGCAATATAATCACTATACCAAAGTAACTTAGAATAGAATTCTGTACCACTAGACTGGAATACACACATAAATCAGAAAAGTCAGCTATAAACAATGCATAGAAGCATTAATGTATGTGAATACTACTACTATACACTAGTATATACACTATAACTGCACTACAGGATATGGTGCAATGGCCCCTGGGAAGAATGTCTTCTTAGCATAAGCAATAGGTGAATATCTGTGTAGCAGCTGTAAAGGGGCAGTCTTTGTTCCTAACTGTTCAGCTGGATAGCGTTGTGACCCAGTGGTACTGTTGGTGCACATGGTAATAGTCCCAGTCAAGCCTGCAGGCAGCAATCAGTCTATTACATGGCTGTATGGTCAATTCTCAAAGGGCTCAGTTTCTCTAGCAGCAGATAGTAAATCCCCACAGCAGCCACCAGCCATATTGTAGCTCACATCTGGTCACTCAAAGCAATTAGTCCATTCTTTGCTCTGCACCCAGGTAACTCTGGCTATTAGCACACCTGGACTCAGCACTCCAGATTCCGCTCTTTCCGCTGTTATGCAGCAGTGATTGTGCACACTGGACAGCGATGTGCACTCCCTGGGCTCCCTTATGGCAAGAGGAAGATGTGTCCTGTACAGCCTGAGAAAATGCAGCTCTTCCCCTCCTCCTGGCATCCTCCCTCTGAGAAATTCAGTTCAAAGCTCTTGATTACAGTAGAGTATCTCTCCTTTGGCACAAGAGAATCCGTACTTTGCCACCATAATGCTCAAGGATATTTGAGAATTTGGACAGATAATGTAACCATCCGATCTTTGCCAAAACAGGAATGTTCCGCCAATGCTGCCCTCTCGAGATCAGGGAATCTTGAAAGGTATAAAAGAGTAGTGCAAAACTCAGGAAACAGAACAGTGATCCAGAAGATAGAACACTGAGGATCCTCACATGAATCAATCTACTGATGACACGTTTAGAGGGACATACCCTCTTCTTCAGAGCAAGAGATAGTGGTAGTTTGATTCATGTGATGACCCTGAGTGTTCTATCTCCTGGATCACCGTTCTCTTCCCTGAGTTTTGCACTACGCATTTATACCTTGGTTTTTGTGAGTCGCTCGGTTGTACTCATTTGGTTTTATATGTAGTGAAATGATGACAGTAATGCATCAGGCCTTTGAGCCATTTTGTTTTGTTTATGTGTCCCTCCTCTGGACTACAGTTCCCAGAGTTCAGTGCTGCCTGACAGTCTATTGAACTCTTCTTGCTCAGCAGCTCCCTCCTCTTGCTGCTATGGCTGTGAACCAGTTCAGTACCATAGGGCAGCAGCTACAAAGAACAGCTGCAGCCAGTGTTTCTACTACTACTACTACTACTACGAGTTTATATAGCGCCAAAGGGTTTGCTCAGCGCTGTACAATAGGGGGGGACAATACATGGCACAGTACAACAAAGACAGACAGCGTACGAGGGGTAAGAGGGCCCTACTCTTACGAGCTTACAATCTAGGAGGGAGGGGGTAAAGGTACAGTAGGAAGTGGCTGGGGGGGGTGAAGTGGTAGGAGGAATGAGGGAGGATGGCCGTTAGGTGAGGGTGGGGTAGGCTTCCCTGAAGAGATGGGTTTTGAGGGAGCGCCTGAATGTGAATAGAGAAGGCGACAGTCTGATGGATTGGGGCAGTGAGTTCCAGAGGATGGGGGAGGACCTGGAGAAGTCCTGCAGTCGTGCATGGGAGGAGGAGACCAGGGAGCAGGATAGAAGGAGGTCCTGTGAGGAGCGAAGGGTACGGGTAGGGTGGTACCTGGTGATCAGATTGGTGAGGTAGTCAGGGGCAGTGTTGTGAACGGCTTTGTAGGTCAGGGTAAGGAGTTTAAATTTGATGCGTCGGGCAATCGGGAGCCAGTGGAGGGAGAGGCAGAGGGGGGTGGCAGAGGTGGAGCGGGTGGTAAGGTGGATGAGTCTGGCAGCTGAGTTCAGGATGGTCTGGAGCGGGGAGAGCCTGCACTTGGGTAGGCCAGTGAGGAGGGAGTTGCAGTAGTCAAGGCGTGAGATGATGAGGGAGTGTACTAGAAGTTTGGTGGTGTCTGGGGTGAGGAAGGAGCGGATCTTGGCAATGTTGCGAAGATGGAGCCTGCATGTGTTTGTGAGTGATTTGACATGCGGTTGGAGGGAGAGGTTCGCGTCAAGAATGACGCCAAGGACTTTGGCTTGCGGGGCGGAAGTGATAGTGGAGTTGTTGGTGATGATGGATAGGATGGGGGGGGGGGTGTGGGCAGGGGGAAAGACGAGAAGCTCGGTTTTGGAGAGGTTAATCTTGAGGAAATGTAGCGACATCCAGTCTGAGATGTCATTTAGGAGGTGAGTGATGCGGGCGGAGATAGTGGGGGTGAGGTGAGGGGTGGAGAGGTAGATTTGGGTGTCGTCAGCATAGAGGTGATAGTTGAAGCCGTGAGATTGTATGAGTTTGCCCAGGGAGGAGGTGTAGATGGAGAAGAGAAGGGGTCCAAGGACAGAGCCTTGGGGGACCCCAACAGAGAGGGGGAGGGAGGGGGAGGTGGCACCATTGTAGGTGACACTGAAGGAGCGTCGGGATAGGTAGGATGAGAACCAAGAGAGAGCAGCATCTCCGATGCCAAGGGAGAGTAGTTTATTAAGAAGGAGGGGGTGGTCAACTGTGTCGAAGGCCGCAGAGAGGTCCAGGAGAAGGAGGACAGAGTAGTCGCCCTTGGCTTTGGCGTTGAGTAGGTCGTTAGTGATTTTGAGGAGGGCGGTTTCAGTGGAGTGTAGGGGACGGAAGCCGGACTGTAGAGGGTCAAGGAGGTTATTGTCAGTAAGGTGGGAGCTTAGGCGATCGTAGACTAAGCGTTCAAGGAGCTTGGAGGTGAGTGGCAGCAGGGAGATGGGTCTGAGGTTGTTGGGGTCCGCGGGATCCAGGGAGGGCTTTTTGAGGATGGGGGTGATATGCGCGTGCTTTAGGGGGGAGGGGAATACGCCAGTAGAGAGGGAGAGATTGAAGATGTGGGTGAGGGAGCGGATGAGGGAAGAGGGGGGTGACCGGAGGAGTTGAGAGGGGATAGGGTCCAGGGGGCAGGTAGTGAGGCGGGCTTTTGAGAGGACTTTGGCGACTTCCTCAGTAGTGACAGGGCTGAGGGAGTGCAGTGCGGGGGGGGTTATGGTGGGCGGGGCATTGGGAGAGGAGGGGGGCAGTGCGGTTGTGAGGGCAGAGGAGGGGGGAGATGAAGGGGTGACGGGGGCGAGGAGGCTAGGTGGGGAGGTAGATTGCAAGTTGACGATGTCCTTACGGATAGCGTCAATCTTGTTGTGGAAATGGGTGGCAATTTCGTGGGCGGTGAGAGAGGTACTGAGTGGAGGAGGGGGGGGGGAGAGCAGGGAGTTGAAGGTGGAGAAGAGTCGGCGGGGGCAGGAGGAGAGGGTGTTTATTAGGTTAACAAAGTAGGCCTGCTTGGCGGCGTGGAGGGAGGAGGTGTAGGTAAGAAATGCAGATTTGTAGAGGGAGAAAGTATGAGGGGACCTGGTTTTGCGCCACAGTCTCTCCAGTGCGCGACTGCGACGTTTGAGGCGTTTAGTGCTGTCGGTCTGCCAGGGTTGAAGCGGTCTGGGTTTGATGATGCGTGTGGTAAGGGGTGCCAGAGAGTCTAGGGCAGCTGACAGTGAGTCATTGTACAAGGTGGTGGCTATGTCAGGACATGACAGTGAGAGGATGCTGTCGTGTAGGCAGTCGGCGGCAGAGTGGAGGGGGGCCGGGTTCAGGTTGCGGAGGTTGCGGCTGGTGATGGTTTGGCGTTTTTGAGGGGGGGAGTTGGGGGAAGGGGAGATGGAGAAGGTGATGAGGTGGTGGTCGGAGAGAGGGAAGGGGGTGTTCGCGAACTGGTTGAGGGTACAGAGGTGGGAAAAGACGAGGTCCAGGGTGTTCCCTCCGAGGTGGGGGGAGGATTGAGTGTGCTGTGTGAGCGCGAAAGAGGAGGTTAGGTGGAGGAATTGGGAAGTAGCCGGGGTGTTGTCGTTGATGGGGATGTTGAAGTCCCCGAGGATGATGGTGGGGAGCTCAGAGGAGAGGAAGAAGGGAAGCCAGGCGGCGAAGTCATCCAGGAAGCGGGCTATGGGTCCGGGAGGCCTGTAGATCACTGCGATCCTTAGGGGGGTGGGTGAGAAGAGTCGGATGCAGTGCGCCTCAAAGGAGGGGAAGGAAAGAGAGGGTGGGTTAGGGAGGACCTGGAAGGTGCTAAGCGGTGACAGGAGCAAGCCGACACCACCACCTCTGCGATCGCTCAGTCTTGGTGAATGGGTCCAGATGAGACCTCCATGAGTGAGTGCCGCAGGGGAGGTGGAGTCGGTGGCCTGTACCCAAGTTTCGGTGATTGCTAGGAGGTTGAGGGAGCGAGAGATGAAGAGGTCATGGATGGCGGTAAGCTTATTGCAAACCGAACGAGCATTCAGGAGTGCAACCGAGAGAGGGGGGATAGAGAGGGGGTTTCTCTCACATTCCAACACATGGCTACAATAGACTAGATCAGTGGTTCTCAACCTTCCTAATGCCGTGACCCTTTAATACAGTTCCTCATGTTGTGACCCCCCAACCATAAAATTATTTACCCAGTAATTATAATTCATGAGTGTCGTTTTACCTCCAATACGGCTGCTTTCAACACAGTAGCTGCTTTTAACAGAGTAGCTGCTTTCAACACAGCAGCTGCTTTCTACACAGTAGCTGCTCTTTACACATCAGAAATATGTGTTTTCTGATGGTCTTAGGGGACCCCTGTGAAAGGGTCGTTCGACCCCCAAAGGGGTCGCGACCCACAGGTTGAGAACCACTGGACTAGATGGTCATTCACACAGGCACAGAGAGATGCTTCTCTGTGCCCAAGAGTGATAGGTGTTTGCATACAGCTGCCTGTACAGATCAGTGACAGGCTGCAGATGTATGCTGGTAACTGCACATCCGAGCATTTAGTTGGGTGCAGGGCCGGATGTAATGGTACCAGTGTACAGCTGCAGCCTGTCATTGATTTGGGCTGTATACAAACACCTGTCAACTTTGGACACAGATGTGAGCCCCCTGCATGAATGAGCCAATCTCACCCATTTTGCCCAAGCTGCACAAAGAAAGGCACATCATCAAAGACTCAGATTTGGTGAATATCATGGCCTTGTGGCCGAATTAGGTCAATGAGGCCACAAGTGGAGATCTGCTAAGGCATCCAAACATCAAAAATTGCACTTTTCCTTTATTCCAATTAGCTGTCGGATGAGTAATTTCCTGCCCTGCAGCACATGGGTAGCGGAGGCTGGCGATGTCAGTGCCCTTATATGGACATATGCCCATATTTAGTCGATTAAATTGGCTACGTTGTTTACATGGTGTGCAGTTGATTGTAGTAAAAACATAAAAAATGTATTTGCTGTTTGGATAGAGTTGAGTTCAGAAGACACCTAAACTCATCTGTAGTCACAAACAACCCTGCCGCTTTGGGTGCATGAAACTGCAGGGTGGAAAATCCCCAGCCAAAGCTGATTGGCTCAGTTCTCAAAAATTCCTTCTGCATTCAACCAAATATTGCTTCAATTTGCACTAGGAGCGAAACCCAAGCTCATCCCTAATAACAAGCCATCCCTGGCCTATCCAGCTGCATGTATTGCGAAGTAATTCATCCTCAAAAATCCTCAAAGACTTTGAAAAGCAGATTTCTAAAGCAAGGCATACACAGCTTGATTATCTCTTGTTCAGCCCATGGGAAAATCAATCAATTCCCCTATCCATACTGACAGTGTAGATGTAGTAATCTCCACTGCCAGCTATAGTATTTAGGCAACCGCAGCACCCACAGCTGTCTGAATACATGAACAGTGACAGCATCTGATTGGATCCCGTCACTTTTCAGCTCTTAAATTTTCTACCCAGCTCAGTCAATTCTTGAATCGACTTTTGTCAAGCTGAGTGGTGCTTGCAGGGCCACCCATGATTTGAATTTACATTGATTCATCAGGTATCAACCAAACATGAAGCCGTTTAAGGCCAGTTTAGGAGCTTAGAAACACCCTTTGTATGTTTTTTGGTTTTGTTTAATTGTGGGAAGGCAGGCTGATAATAAAAATTCTGCTGCCATAGAAAGTAAAGGGAAACATGTGAATTCAGTGATTCTGTTGAGAACTTTGAAGATGAATTTGCCAATATTACCTGCAAGTAGGCTGAATACTGCTTAAGTGAGTTAGACACTGACCCAGGTTGGGTTGTGTTTCAGCCAGCCAATTGGGGGAAGGCTGAGACCTGAAAGTTGCTGATGGAGCTGAACTGGGCAGTTGAAGGCTAACATTTGTGCTGGTGCTGATCACAACTACTAGAGAAGATTAACTATACTGAGACTCCTGGGACGCCATCAGTCATGGACCATGTCACCTATAATGCAGTCGCCACCATACATGGACTAACTCAATTGCAAGGTATGCCTGGGCTGATTCATAGTTAGGGATGTAAGGAACTGTTCGTAATTTAATCTGTATCATGTTTGCACTAAAGAAGAAAAGAAATTACTATTAATCTTTTCCTGAGCCTAGTCTGAAGTTGAACTCAGTTAGGTTTCTAAAGGGGTTCATAATGGAGATGGTGTATACAAAAAATCTGGGTCTGTAATAGCACTAAAGGGGAATGAGGGATACAGTACTTCAGTACAAGTAAGCTGCACTTTGATAAAGAACAAGGCCATTGCTAATGACAACCAAGTCAAGGCGCAGAGTCCCAGGCAACCATTCAAGGCGTTGTGCCTGGGGAAAGTGGGGGTATCCTCTGGTAGTGAGGGGGAGCCAGTTGTGCTCCCACCCTAGCAGTCCGTCTCCCTTACCATACCAGCATTAGAGAGATCCTTATTCTGACTAATAGGTACAGAACAGTTGTGTTGAGACCCAGGCTTTTTCCAGCAGGGTTGCATTCCATTGCTGAGAGTGGGGTGATGGGGGTGTGCTGGCTGGTTTAGTGGCGTGGTTCGGTCCACCACCACGAATGCAACACATGTAACACACTGGGAGTAGAGCAATGGGAAAGCTCTTGGTAGAGAGAAATATGGCTTTATACTACTTGTGGTGTCACCTCATCTCCGAGTATGGAGTCTGCCTCAATGTTAGACCATCACATGAATGCAGTTCCCACCTGGTCCTGGGCATTGGTGAGCATGCCTCTGACAAAGGTACTCCTAGTACACGTACGTGTTGGGCCTCTTCCACAAAATGGCATAGTCAGAGTATGATAACACCCCACCCCACCTACATACCTATAGCTAATAAAGGAGGACTTTTTTAGGCCTCATTCATACTGGCATGGCTGTGTTTAGCTTATCTGAATGCAGCAGAGCTTATCTGAGATGTAAAACACATTTTGTGCCTTTCATATAATTTTTTTCTGCATTTAGCGGTTCCCACTTGAAAGCAGATTTAGCCCTTTTTAGTGTTTCTAATCGGATCCTGGAGGTACAGAATTCTATTTTCTCCAAAAGCAGCTAAACTGACTGCACTATTGGAAAAATTATTACCTGCATTTGTTTGCCTACCAGCTATTAGCCCAGACTGGATTGAATAAGGGTTAACTCCTGGTCACCGGTCCGCAGGCTTTTAGGGTATCAGCCGGTCCACTAGTGGTATATATTGGGGGAAGGCTGAGGCCCGAGAGTCGTTGATGGAGCCGCTGTCGATTGGAGGCCATTTGTGCTGCTACTGATCCCAACTACTAGAGAAGATTAACTATACCAAGACTCAGAGACTCCCGGGATGCCACGAGTCATGGACCATGTCACTGATAATGGTTTCAGCCAGCCCACCTGTGGTATAAATTGGGGGAAGGCTCAGGCTCAAAAGTTTCTAATGGAGTCACTATGAACCAATCGGTTGGAGGCTAAGATTTGCTATTACATTTTTAAGATTTGCTATATAAATTTTTTTTTTCTAAATACATATAAATACAGGTTTGACACTGCCAGTGTGAGACCTTAAAGTGCTTTTACAGCTTGCTGAGAATATGGTAATACTTTAATTTGCATAGTCTAATCTAGGCACAGGTCTATTTGAGGAAGCCTAAAAAAAAAAAAATAAAACCTTTTGGCTGAATTTTGTTAATGAAGAAGCTGCTTTACATCCTCAGTAATAATGGAAGGAAATAACTTCCTTTTTTTGGGTTAGTTTTAGTTTTTTTTTGATCATCTCTATAAAATCCATTTTGCCATCATGGGAATAAATTAGACATGGGGATTATTGGTCTTCCTGTCCTTTTTGATTGTGTACTAACTAACGAGGGAGTTATTTGGTGAGATAATAGCATATATATGGGGCTTTTAAAGCTTTCTCGGGGGAATAGTATGGCACAATTTACCTGTGTTTATGTAGATAAATTGCCTGCATCCGTTTTAAAGGAGTCTGGGGTTTGCTCTTTTTCCATTCCTTTTGTAGCAAGGCCATTAAGAAATCTCTCATTATATAAGCATCAATTGATGTCATGTATTTCCTCTGGGAAGTATATTTAGTGGTAGCGAATACTTATGTTCATTTGACGTTCCTAGTGACATTATAAAAGCTTGCCTTAATTTGTTCAGCCTTTCAGTAATGTTATTACTCATTATTTGGATGACATACACATACACAGCCTGGTTTTATAGCCAGTCTTTTGTATTTCTCTTCTCATTGCCTCACAGCAAACAATTATGTGTATGGTACACGAACATTGAATTCTCATGTTCTTTTGTTCCCGGTTTGTGTATAGATTGATTTAAACATTTTTTACTTCAGTTTTACATTTTAACTTATGTGCACAGCTGAAGCATGGGCAAATAATATGAGGAAAGAAACACTGTTCTGAATCTGCAATTCTGTTATCATAGCCTCAACCCTCCTCCTACCTACTCTTTAGACCTGACTGTTCATGCCCATGCTGAGCTTGACTTCCAGTAAGCCCATTTCAATACCGCCCCTGACTAGCCATTAGCTTCTGATAGGAGATGATATGATCTGCAACTCTGAGCACAGTGAGGGTTAATAACGAAGACTTATGCAAGCACAATGCTAGCAGAAGTCTTCTAAACTGTAGAACATGAAGCAGATGCTGCTTCTAATGAACCGAATGGGTGTGCAAGCACTTTGGTTAAAGGAGATCTCCAGTCTCCTTTGAAACAAACAAGTCAGCGGGTATAAAAAATGTAGCTGCTGCCCTTTAAAAAACAGCCACTCAACTGTTCCTCGATCCAGTGGTGTGTGCACCCCAGACATCCTCTGTCCCCAGCTTGCGGCTTTTCAGCCAGGTGTCCGCTGCACATTGTGGATGGTCCTGCAGTCTTCTGGGAGTGTAGGGGTGATCTGCGACAATCACAGGACAGAGAATGGAGAGCTGGTGCTGCAAGTTTTGATCTAACAGCTGTCCTTGTCCAGTTTGGTTCAGCGTGAAAGTGAGAAGGAGGGTGTTAACTATGTGTAGTCACTGCTTGTGTAGTGTGATCACTGCACGGGCAGAGAGAGGAATGTGAGCTGTCTGCTGTAGTGTGACCACTGCACGTGCGGAGAGAGTGTTGTGAGCCGTCAGCAGACGGCTCACACACCATACAACAGGTCATACCTGGTGGGATTCTGCGGCAGTTTTCTATATTGAAAACTGCCTTATTCCATCTGTTGACCAGATGCAGACCCTTCTCTAGTTTCTTTTGAAATAGAAACTGGCACAGGTGCCACAAATAAACCTAAAACAGGTCTATCTGCTGTGTTAATATGGCACACACCATCATGACAAAGTTTAGTTAATTCCCCCTATTGTTTATACTGTGTGCGCCATACTTAAAACCACTTCCACATTTTGCCGTCTCCCCGCTCCCACACTGTGCCCTTCCACTTGGGAACTCATTCTCCAGTCGGCACCCTTGGTGCAGATTGCAGTGCAGATTATGGGCGGCTCCCTCACTGCAGCTGCCATAGGGTTCTCTCACTGAATGGAATGAGGCGGCTGCATCCTGATCGACACTGACCCTAAGCGTTTTCTGCAGTGCTTTGCAGAAACGCAGTACAGTCAATTTAACATGATTTCCTATGGGACATGTTCACATCTGTGCATTTTCACCCGGTGTGTTTTTTTGCCAAGGGTCAGGGATTTTTTTAAAAATATTGGTCCTGCTGCAGCAGGTTCTATACATTGTAAAGATGTGCAACTTTGCATGTAGTTTAACCACTTGCCTACCAGGCACTTATACCCCCTTCTTTACCAGGCCAATTTTGAGCTTTCAGCGCTGTCGCACTTTGATTGACAATTGCGCGGTCATGCAAGATTATACCCATATGAAATTTTTATTATTTTTTTCTCACAAATAGAGATTTCTTTTGGTGGTATTTAATTGCCGCTGGGCACTTTACTTTTTGCGCTATAAACAAAAAGTGTGCAAAAAAAAAAAAAAGTTTCTTTGTTTCTACTATAAAATTTTTCAAACAGGTAACTTTTCTCCTTCACTGATGTGCGTTGATGAGGCAGCACTGATGGGCACTGATAGGCAGAACTAATGAGGTGGCAAGGATAGGCGGCACTGATAGGCAGCACTAATGAGGTGTCACGGATAGGCGGCACTGATAGGCAGCACTGATGATGGGTACTGAGAGAGCACTGATAGGTGGCACTGACTGGCATCACTGCTGGGCACTGACTGGCGGCACTGCTAGGCATTGACTGGTGGCAGCACTGCTAGGCTGGCACTGCTGGACACAGGTGGGTGGCACTGCTGGCCACAGGTGGGCGGAGCTAGTGGGCGGCACTGCTGGGCACAGGTGGGCGGAACTGGCGGGTGGCACTGCTGGGCACCGATCATCAGGGCACTAATCATCAGTGCCCTGATGATCGGTGCCGATCCCTGCCCTGACAACTGTCGGTTCTCGGCAGTACTTTCCTCACGCTCTGACAGCCGAGAACCGGCAATTGCATTTCCCGGTGATCAGCGTGTCATTGGACACGGCTGATCACGTGGTAAAAGGCCGGTGTGATTGGCCTTTTACCACATCATGTGATCAGCTGTGTCCGTAGGACACAGCGATCACGAAGATCGCCGGGGGCGCTCATGAGAGCGCAATCTGCGAGGACGTCATATGACGCCCTCCCAGAACTAGCTGGCCGCAGTGTAGCTGTCATTGGGCTATCTGCGGTTGGCAAGTAGTTAAGGAGATCCCCCAGGCATGATATGTAAAGGAATTTTTCTTTTTTTTTCCTTTAAGCATTGAAAAATGACTGCCCTTGTAAAAACGGTACTTTTTGATTTTTTTTTCACCGATTCATGTCCCTCAGGGTAGTATCCGAGTCCCATTACCCCTTTTATGACCAATAACTTGCATAGAAGTCTTCAAAATGGGCACTTTTGAATTTGCAAGTTCAAGTCCCACAGATTTGCATTAAATTGGAAGGTTGTGGTCGAATGTTCATTAGGTTCTAACGTTCGACTGCAAACCGAACAGGGGGGTGTTCGGCCCATCACTACTCACCTTGTCCATTCAGGGAATGAAACTGCAAAGCAAATCTCTGAATGGTGCCCGTGCTGACCAACCGACCTCGTGTTCAGGAAGCCATGGGACAGCATCTCAGCACAGGATCTGGACGTTAGCAGAGATCACTGTAGTAAGGGTGTCTACTACAGCGATTTCCAGCTGCTAGAGAGATCCCATAGGTATGGTACATACATAGTTACATTGGTCCAAGCTGGAGCACTGTAACCATTTAAGAAATATCTATACCTGGAATTCTTTCAAATATAACGTGGTTTGTGTAGCGAATGTATATTCTATATTATTTGTTATATTTTTTTCTTGAAAGTAGGGTGACCCTTTTAAGGGGAATTTAAAGTAAAAGGGCTTGATTTATATTTCTTCTTTCTGATGCAAGTCAGATTTCAGGTGACCTCCCACCCCTGACTTTCATGTTAAAGGTCAGTCAAAGACTAACCCTAGGTTCACACCCAAGCAGGGGCGGACTGACAACTCATGGGGCCCCCAGGCAATAGGGGATCATGGGGCCCCTGTGTCCTTGCACAAACTCAAAAAAGCCTATGAAAAAGGTACCAGGGGCATCTCATGGGGCCCCCTACTGACCCCGGGCCCTCGGGCAGTGCCCAAGTTTCCAAATGGTCAGTCCGCCCTTGCACCCAAGCATTTTCTGCAGCATTTTTCATTTTACAGAAACCAAGTACGGTCCATTTAACATGATTTCCTATGGGACATGTTCACATCTGTGTGTTTTCAGCCAGTGTGTTTTTTTGGAAAGGGTCAGGGACTTTTTTGAATGCAAAACGCTGCGTTTTTGGTTCTATAGACTTCAAAAAGGAACACTGCAGAAAGGCATGTATTGCTTTTTTGCTGCATTTTGCATTTAAAATCTGCCTAGCAACAAGAAAAAAAAAATTAAAAAAACACATCAATAAAGCGGCAGAAATGCAAAAACGCAAAATGCAATGCAGAAACGCATCTAACATATAAAACTTTTAAAAACATATCTTTGTGCAATTAATTTTCTTTAAATTCTACATTTCACAAGCTTCAGGATGCAGTTAGGGGAGTGCACTGTTCCTTGTGTCCGATCTATTCAACGGATTCATACTTTGTATCTATTTGACTTCAGTTGCCAATAGCGACACACATTTCTTTTCAGCATGAAGAGAGTCTTATCCTGGTGTTCCCGCAATTCCATTCACTTTGGCTAGAAGCAGCAGGACCCAGCTAACAATTTAGAACTGATTTATGGCAATGTCTGCCATAGGTGAATAGTGGAATACGCTATTCTGTACAGTAACAGATGAGGTTACTTGTTAGACTGCAATGAACATAAAAAAGATTTGTCTTGTGCTCTATGCACATTTCCTTTGCAACAACTGTCATTTTAATGACCAGTAAATCTAGGGAGGCAATGACGGTACTGCTGACCGAGATTTTAGCTGTTCATTTGACATCTTTGAATGGGGCCAATAGAGAAGGTCTACGCAGCACTCAGGAATCAAGAAAATGATACAGCACAAAATTTGGCCCAACCTGCCTGGGATAAGAACGATCCTGGACAGGTGGGTAAAAATCACAGGCTTCCTACTGTGTGTATTAGCCCTCATGCACACTTTACGTTTTGATAACGCTAGTAACGTTAGCTGTGTTAAGTCACGTTAAAAACGCGCGTTTTTCAGCGGTTTAGCATTAGCGTTGTTTTCCCACATATTTCTGCGTTTGTGTTTTTTAGTGGGGGTTTTTTTGACAAAAAAAAAATATTTTATGCAAAAAAAAAAAAAGTCCAAAAACATTGGTTTGTGGTGCTTTATCTCGTTTTCAGCGTTAGAGTGTTTTTACAGCTAAAAAAACTCCTCTAGAAACCCACTAGTTCTGGGGGGTTTTTCCAGCCAAAAAAATGCTGATTACAGTCTATGTGTGCATGAACACATAGGATAACATGCTGGGGAGTTTACTCGCATGTTTTTGAGCAATTTTTAGCGGTTTTGAATTAGCGTTTTGCCGCATTTAGCCATGTTTTTCTGCGTTATTCTGCATTTGCATTTTTTTACTCAAAATAAAACCACTAGTTCGGATTTTTTTTTTCAGCCAAAAAAACATTGATTAAAGCCTATGTGTGCATGGACACATAGGGGTTTATTTACTAAAGCTGGATAGTGCAAAATCAGGCTCACTTCTGTATAGAAACCAATCAGCTTCTAAACTCAGCTTGTTCAATTAAGCTTCGCCATTAAAACCTGGAAGCTGATTGGTTTCTATGCAGAAGTGAGCCTGATTTTACACTCTCCAGCTTTAGTAAATAAACCCCATAGGATAACATGCTGGGGAGTTTACTGCCTGTAGAAAAAAAAAAGTCAAAAGCCAAAAACAGCAGCTGTAAAAACGTTCTGTGTGCATGAGTACTCAGGGCTCATGTACAGTTGTGGTCAGGGCACATCAAAAATAGACCACATTTTACTGTCCCCCTGGCATGTTTCACATGACTGTCATATGCCTTTAAGTGTTCTCTATATTTTGTTTCTGCTCCTCCCTTTCCTTTGGTTTAGTTAATGCTGTATAGACAGCCCACCCCTTTTCCCAGAAATGCATTGCAGCTTTAGCCTCATGCCATGAAGCAGATCACATTATGATCTTTTGACCTATCGAACGTTCATTGTTGTAAGATTCTCTCAGTTTATGAATTAAACTTCACAAGATATCATCCGATTGAGTCACTGACTGTGGTATCCAACTGAGGTTGGAGTTATCGCTATCTCATCACAACTGTAAATTACAGAGATCACACTATCAATGCTTAGATTGGAGAGACAGAACACCCCCCCATAAGCTGCAAAGTCATCCAGACAGGAAGGATGTTCACATACCACAGCTGCAAAGGTTTGCTTCACAGTTGCAGCAAATATAACACCCCCTGTCATGTTCAGCTACACCTCAAGCAATTGGGGCTTTGCCACAAATGCCCTGCAAACATGTACATTGCACATGCCTGCAGCACAATGGTGCAGGCTTTATTGAGTTAAAACAGGCGCTAAACTCAATCCATTCACTGGAATGTGGCCATGCTGCAACTGTGTGCATTACAAGTAGATATAACGCAGTGGCTCAACATTTTTAGGGTTAAAACCGGTGGAGAGGTGGCAACATATTGGGGGGACTCCAGTTTCTCCGCAGGGGATCTTTCCACTGATCCCCTGCTGAGCAGAGCAAAGCGGCTGGCAGGCCCGTGGTGACTCCATTTATGCAGAGCAGACACCGCTCGCTCTTCTCTACACCAAACGGATTGCTGATCCAATCCACCCAGACGGAAGGAAACAGATTCCCTTCCATTTGTTTTTAGCGGATCGGATTGGAGGTAGGCGAGTGCAAACAAACAAGTACGTTTACATCCACCGCTTTATAGAAGAGAATGGAGAGTCTGATCCGGTCCACCTGAAAAATGCACCAGCGGACCTGATTGAACCAATCAGGTCACAGTGGCCTAAGGCCTGGTTCACACCAATGCAGTGTGTGTTTTCGCTGCGTTTTTACCTCGTTTTGCATTTTTTTTTGCAATTTGTTTGTTTTTTTGTTAAAAAGGGGAAATGTTTTTTTTGCTGGACAGAATAAAAAACACAAAATTGCTTTACGTGCGGTTCAGTAGAATCTCCATTGAACTCTATTGTAGCAAAAAAAAGCTGCTTTTTGCTTTAAAAAAATTCCCTGAACCTTTCCAAAAATGCAGCTGCTCAAAAAAGCTTAGATGTGAATGCGGCATTTCTGCAAAAAGCACTAAAAAAAAAAAAAAGCATTGGTGTGAACCAGGCCTCAGTGAGTACTAGATTTCCTTATAATGATAGCACCCTTGGAGTGCGCATTTCTTTTTTTGAGGAAGGGAGAGAGGAAGCTGCTGACACTCAAAAGCATTTTTCTTTTTTTCCAACACAGATGAAGTGAATATTGCATTGTATTGCTAGACAGAATGAATAATGGGGTTTTCCATTAGTCATTGACCTCTGTTTGTGCATGTTCACTCCCCTGACTGTAATGAGTCCTCATGCACACGGGATGTTTTTTAAAGCGGCCGTTTTTGGCTTTTGACGTTTTTTTTCTACAGCTAGTAACCCCCCAGTATGTTATCTTATGTGTCCATGCACACAGAGACTGTAATGAATGTTTTTTGGCTGGAAAAAAAAAAAACAAGAACTAGGAGTTTTTTAGCCGTAAGCCCTGGTTCACACTGCTGCGGTGCAGAATTTGCAGCTTTTTCAGTGCGAATTCCGCACCGCATTAGAATCGCACCCCATTCTTGCAAACCAATGCAGGTGTGCATGTTAAGTTAACAACACCCTGAAATCGGTCCGCAAAACGCGGTGCAGAATCGGATCGCATAGGTGTGAATACCTATGCGATCCAATTCTAGTGCAGACCAAAAAAGGATCCTGCACGTTTTTGGAGCGGGTGCGGTGTGAATAGAGCCACACAAAATGTATGGCTTCAATCGCACCGCATAGATATCGCATGTGATTTGTACAGTGCTGTGCGAATCACATGGGATTTACTGAACTGCATCCAGGGGCAGACTGACCATTTGGAAATTCAGGCACTGCCCGAGGGCTCAGGGTCAGTAGGGGCCCCCATGAGATGCCCCTGGTACATTTTTTATAGGCTTTTTTGAGTTTGGGCAAAGACACAGGGGCCCCATGATCCCCTATTGCCTTGGAGCCCAATGAGTTGTCAGTCCACCCCTGACTGCATCAGTGTGACATGCACATGGAACGTTTTGATAAAGCTGGTAACATCAGCTGTGTAAAGTCGCGTTAAAAAATGTGAGTTTTTCAGCTTTTTTTAGCATTTTCTCATTAGTGTTTAGCGGTTTCCCAAGTTTGCGTTTTTTAGCTTTTTTTAACCAAAAAAAAAAATGTATTTTTTTGGGTCAAAAAAACATCCAAAACACTGGTTTGCAGCATTTTACCTTGTTTTGCTGCATCTTACAGCTAAAAAAAACTCCTCTAGAAACCCACTAGTCCTGGGTTTTTTTCCCCAACTAACAAAACATTAATTACAATCTATGCGTGCATGAGCACATAGGGTAACAGGCTGGGGGGTTTACTGGATGTAGAAAAAGATGTCAAAAGCCTAAAACAGCCACTGTAAAAATGTTAAGTGTGCATGAGGACTTAAAATGCTCTAACTCTGAAAAACGCTGTAAATTGTGGCAATCCGCCATTGTTGGACTTTTTTTGACCAAATAAAAACATTTTTTGAAAAAAAAAAAAAAAAAAGGGAAGAGCACTAAAAAATGCAAACACAAAAAAAACACAGCTAAACACTAATGCAAAAATGCTGAAAAACTCACGTTTTTAAAAGTGAATTTACACAGCTAACGTTACCAGCATTATTAAAACACCCCATGTGCATGGAGCCTGATTGAGATTTCTCCCTTTTGTGACCCCTTAAGGAAATCTCCACTTGTGCGAAAACATATCTAGCATATACAGACACACACGAGCCAATTTCATAATAAAAGTTAATGTAAACACTACCAATGCACTGCTTCTACTTGATCCCTTTTGGTCCATTAAACATAGCTTTAGAAGTGTTTTGCTATATCTTTTTTTTTTTGCTAAAAAAAAATACCGGCTGATCCTGCCAGAAATTTTGCTGGGTGATAACTTCCTATGCTGCACTCTTTTCAGCTACCAAATTCTCGTGGACTGCAGAACCTTTCTTCTTTCTGTTATGGAGAGGGGGAGGTGTTCCATAGTTCTAATGCATATCCTGTCCTAGGGTGACTGATGGTGATGATCTTTAACCCTTGGATCACATCTGTGCAGGTGGTGTCGCTGCGGATCCGCATGAAAATCCATGCAGCCGCGCCACCCGCATAGAGAAATGCGGACCCGCAGGCGCCTGCACTGGAAAACGCAACCGTACTGGGAACCAAAGTTCCTGTGCGGGCTGCGTTTTCCAAAAGAAGTGCAGGGACTTCTTTCCTTGCGTGTCCCTTTACGGGAATCCATTCAAATGAATGTGCTCTCATGCCCGTGCAAAACGCGACTTGCGCGGCCGCATAGATGTGAACGGGGGGTAATAGATACAGTCCAGTGAGTGAAGGCTGTTACTGTAGGATGGGAAGTGTGTTACTGGCAGGATCAACAAGCAAAAATAAGCCTGGAAAAAAGAAACTGATGCAGCCGCCAAATCTTAGGACTGGAAGGCCGCAATACAATTACATTTTTGTTCTTGGTTTTAGATACACTTTTTTATGTTTAACGTTATGGAGACATTACCTTTTTAATTGGAACTGCAGCTCCTGTTATTTTTCAAAACCGTCAGAATAAAAAAAAGATCTTTTCCTTGCAAGATGGCAGCTTGGAGGCTCTCTGTACACGGAACGCCTTCCGAAATCTCACTTCCTGCCTATGTGATTGGCTAGGTGCTTCTCCCTGCACTGAGATAAAAAGTCAAATCTGAGGCACCCGCTGAGATAGAGAACCAAACTCTGCAGTATTCTTCAATGCAGCACTGACTTTGCTCAGCTGATTATAATGAAAGCAGACCCTCCCATTGAGATACCAAAGTGAGAAACAAACATTGTCTTCAAAATGGGGAAAGGTACAAATCCGAACGATATTACTAAACTCCTTGCAATCTATACAATTCACCTAGAGGGGATTTTTGTTTTCTAATAAATCTGAAATTTGTATTTTATAGAAATAAGGAGATGGCTAGTGCTAATTCTGAAATAGTTAGTTTTTGGTTGTCATGCTGATCCTGTGGCTTCAATATTTGAGTCAATAACCTGGAACAGTGGTCCCCAAACTGCGTGGCCCTTTGTTTGCTTTTATCCGGCTCTTGGGGCACCATGCCTACTACTGATACAAGGCACTATTCCTCCAACAGATACCAACAATGGGGCATAATTCCTGTCATTGATACCAATAATGGGGCACTATTCCTACCACTGGCCCCAACAACGGGCACTATTTCTCCCACTGACACCAACACTGGGGCATAACACCTGTCACTGATTGCAATAATGTGGCACTATTCCTTCCACTGACACCAAGGATGAGGCACTATTCCTCCCACTGACACCAACAGCAGGGTGCTATTCTTACCATGAACATCAATGACAGGTGAGTTTCAGACAGGATGCAGAGATGAGCCACAGGCAGGGTGAAGGGGTGAGTTGCAGATGGGGAATGCAAAGGTGAGCTGTGGCCAGGGGGTGCTGAGCTGTGGCTGGGGGGTGCAAAGGTGGGTTGCAACTCAGCTGACCTCTGCACCCCCCAGCCGCAGCTCACCTATGCACCCTGTCTGCAACTCACCTGACTCAATTTACCTCTGTAACGCCTGACTGCAGCTCACCTTTGCACATCTCCCTCCACTACCCTCATATGGTTAGCTAGTTTTGCAAAACACAGCTGTCAGCAGCCGGCCCCTCTCTATAGTAACTCCCATTTCGGGTCCTATCTTCCCACACAGTGCACCATGCGTACTCACTCACCGCTTTGCCTATTCCCCACTGGCCGGTGATCACCCCTGGGGTATCAGCTTTCATGCATTAGGCTGCAAGAGGAGATGGTCCACCCCTAAACACACTGCACCCACAGATATCTGTTCCTTCCCTGTCCCACAGTGAGTACAGAGGTAGGGAGGTTCTGTGGGAGCGGATGGTGCTGTCACCAGCCGTGCTTCTGTGTTTATAAGAGACAGTAGATATGGGTGTGCGCAAGGCCAGTGGCGGAGGAGGTGGAATGGCGTTCCGCCATGTTTTGGCTGAAAAAAAAGCCCTGATCACAACTAGGTCTTATTTTCGGGGTAGATCTTCTACTTTAGCAATTCCCAAAAATAGCACTAGGTCTTATTTTTGGGGTAGGTCTTATTTTAGGGGAAACAGGGTAGAAGTCCACAGTTCTGACCTCACTTGCTGCATATCAATTCCTGGTAGTGTTGACTTCAAAGGATTAGCATGGTAGTCAGGCAGCTAGCATTTAGGCCTAAATTATATGTGTGGTTGGGAAGGGGGTAAAAATAGAATTTGATCTACATTTTTACCACCCCCACAAGTTGCAAAGACAGCCATAAGGATGTATACTTATGGAGCAAAACTGATTCTCCTCACCCTGTATTGCTCACTAATGTTGCCTCCCCAAAGTCTGCCAATTGTCCTTTGAAAAGCAGTCTAGTGCAGATCACTCTTTAGAGGAAAACACTTGTGTAAATGAGCCGTTTAAACCCAACTCCAGAAATTAGAAGAAAATCTGCCCTTGCAGTGTGAACCCCCCAAATGCTTACCTTCACACAGAGCCCTCAGCCTGGCATATAGCTCTCCCCCTCTCATTATACACACAAGAACTCTTCTATTTAATTCACAATTGCTTATATATAATTAACAAGGTGAAGGGAACATACTTACTAAGATCAAGCAAATATATATGTGTGATCTGCTGGCACCCTGACATCCTTGGGCCACTTATTCCTGCCTAATAAAGACTAAAGTTCAGATCCCCCTCCCAATACCCACCACCTTTTTTACGCTCTTTTACAGTCCAGGAGGGACCCCATACCCAAATGGGGGTGGTTTTTTTTTTTCTCTCTCCCTTCCTTACCTATATATTGGGGGACAGTTTGCATATTAGGGTGCTTAATTGTATTGGATATATGTTTATTATTGTATTGCAGAATTTGGAAGTTTGGTCATATTTTTTATTGTTATGATATAGCCTCTACAGTGCACCATCATCTATACACAGTTTATATTGTGGATCCTGAGGAAGCAAAGTAATCAAGAAACGCGGGATAGATTACAAGCACTATATTTGAATCATCGTACTTTGTGGAATGATGTATCTGATAATGAGGTGATTGATGGTTGCACTGTTCTCAAATGGATTTTTTTAACTTTTGTAATAAAACCTGACATTACATTTTTTTAACATGTTTATTATCTCTATAAGGTAAATTCCTGTTGATTACATCTTCTCCTGCCCCTTTTTTGTGATTTAGGGGCTGGAATGGTTTTTGGTTACTGAAAGTATCTTTTTGTTGTGTGATCTTTCCTCTTCTTTCATGTGAATGTTGTTGAGGCTGAGAACAAATCTAAATCTGTATCTTGCATCTAGGTCCTGAGATCACAGCATCATCCTTAATTCCATATCTTAAGCATCGGGGGTGGGGGCAAAACATGTTGGAGTCGTGGTCTGGATGAATCAAGCTGAGATTGATTTTACCTGCTAACCACTCGGGCCAAGTGAGGTGAGCTATCGCTTCCTATTTCTGCAGTATGCTTTGGGTGTAGACCAGGGGCGGACTGACAACTCATGGGGCCTACGGGCAATAGGGGATCATGGGACCCTTGTGTCCTCACCCACACTCAGACCACGCCCAAAAAAACCTATGAAAGGTACTAGGGGCATCTCATGGGGCCCCTACTGACCCTGGGCCCTCGGGCAGTGCCTGAGTGCCCAAATTGTCAGTCTGCCCCTGGTCTAGACGGACCTTTCCTCAGCTCGCACCCTTATTAGTAAGCGGCATCCAACTCATAGGACCTTGACAGCCTGAGAGGGGACCCTTAAGCATTTATCCTTATTTGAGTTATTGAGCATTCTCAGTAATTCAAAAAGAGGTAGTAACTGAGAAAACCATGACCACAAGTGGGTGGTTCCCACATAATTAAGGGAAGAACCATTAAGAAAGGGGGTGTGATCTGGACAGGACAACCCAGAAAATGAGCTTGATCTTGTTGGGAAAGTGGGCGTGTTAAAGTGACACTAAATGATATCCTGATTCTCCACTACTTAATGGCCCTGCAATCTGTTTTTCTATAAATAATTTCTTAGGCCTCTTGCACACTGTAATGATGTTTGAGCATTTGCTTTTTTGGACGTAATTTCAGCTGTTTGTTTTGCATGTATTTATGTGTGCAATTATGCGCAAATGCACGTACAATATAATCCTAGGGAAAATGCATTAACATTTATGCTCATATGCACGTATATGTGCACACGCAAAATTGCAGATTTTATTTTTGTCTACTGAGGATTACCCGTGACTTGTTTATGCGCCTGTGTGCAAAGGCTACATTTTACCTTGGAGAAAACAAACGGTGTGTGTCCACACACCTTCAGTACTCGCCGTATCGTCGTTAGAATGCGCGATGACGTCACTGCCCCTCCCCAACGCGTTGCGCTACAGGGATTTCGTAGCTTCGTCCGGGGGATGATGTGTGACACATCATCCTCCGGACACACACCGTTCGTTTTGATCTAGCTGCAAGCTGTGGGATATTGTATTTATACAAAGCTCATATGCATTTTTTAAATGTGAGTGCAATATGGGAGCATAATAAAAGCTGTTTTAGCCCTGGGATAAGGCACCATATCTTTTATTCCTTTTCTTGCATGTAACATACGAGGAATACAAAGGCAGAGGACTAAGGAGTTGATCAAAGGAGGGAGTATCCCTCACAGTCCTGCAGTCACATAGGTTCTCAACATTACTGCAAAGACCATATCTTCACATTGAAGGAGAATATATCCATCTAAGCTGGACATTCACTTTGCACATTGGGACATTATTGTTGTTTTTTCACAGACTTTTTATTATTTATATCTTTTTAAATATTTTTTTTCCTTTTGTTTCTTATTTAATTATTTATTTTTCAATCTCACTTATTAAATTATATGATGAATTTTTTTGAGGTTCACTGATGGAAGATTTGCACATTGTTATAAGGCTTGCACATTTAGTGACGTGATAATATGACATGAATTTATTTTCCACTAGTTATAATTTTATATAATTAGTTACGTTATACTATGATTCATTTTCATATTTCAGTTTATTTATAAGCACTTAGCACTTTTTGATTTACTTTTTTTTGTGGCTATTAGAGCGCGGTTAATATTTAAACCAATTTTTGATAAACGCACATCACATGAGAGTGGGCTTACTAACCAGCGATCTAGTACTTATACCTTCAAAATATACCTCGGTGGCTCGCAAGTTAATTTGTTTGTAAGAAAAAAAAAATGTTCTGGTACTATGGGTGTAGTGGGGTGTACTAGAAATGAAGCCGTTAACTTCCATTTTACTAGTGACATGTTAGTTGTCATGGCCTTGTATTGTTAATCTCTTTCTGTACCACACATCAGATTGCAAAATGAGGTCAGGATGTTTCTGGGCAATTTTATGAGCAGTGGTGGGTGGGATTTTTCTGGAGTAACATCCGTGTTCTTTATTTACCAACCTAGGAGGCACATGCTGGGGGCAGATGACTGAGCCTGGGTGACAGTCACTAATGAGCGGACATTACCTTTATTTCTCTGCTGAGCTCATGGCTACTAGGAGCCACACACACAGCCTTGTTGACTTGTGCAGCACACTAATGTAGGTTGCATCTACAGAGGGCCCAAACAAGCAGAGTTAGAGCTGAGCGGAAAAGAGGGCAAGTGATACAGATGCAGGGAGAGACATCATTCATTTGTGTGCATGGGAGGAAAGAACCTAGTGAAAAATGAGGTCTCTGTTATGTTCCGGTGTTGGTTAAACCTGCTGTGGCATCTTACAGTGGAGCTAGAATAAACTTGTGGTACAGGATGTCCAACAGTAGGACATCCAGCAGTGGGGCATATGTTAAACTGCAGGAAATTGTGCAAGTGTGAGAGAGCCCTAAGGGTTTCATGACTGTTTATTGCTATCTTTTATTATACAGTACATATTTATTTTCCATAGTTTTATTATGCAGCAATTGAGGAAACCAGTATTACAAACGTTTACAAGTTAATGTCCTGCCTAAAGGCAGACACCACAAGAATGTTTACCTTTATTAGCCACAAAAACGTCTTCAGTACCTCTGCTCTCATGATGTTCCATAATATAAATACTGTACGTGTCAGTACATGTGTAAGGGCCCTGGATTGGACAGTGGTTTGCGCCAAGCTGACCCTGGTCCTGCCCCACTTCTCCAGATGTAATAGTTACATTCTTGTCTTTTTGGAGGAACTGTGCCATCCTGTGGCACTCACTCTCTTGGCCCGAAACCCAACTCCACACATTCTTTCAGTCTGAGGCCCATAATCTGGAATAAATAATGTCTAGTCCAAAAGCATTTTCAACTCTTTACTGCATCAACTCATGCACATTGAACGATTCATCTCCTTCATTATATACAGTCACAGTTTGGAAAACTTAATAGTATTACTCAGTACCAATGCTTCCAGCCATCTGCCTGGATGTTAACAGTCAATCCCCACAGGTGTTTCCATATGTAGGGTGTCCTTCAACTTAGTCTCTAAGGCCATCCTGAGCCAAGTAACGCAAAGATCAGGGGTGAAAGGTTCCTCTACCTTGTGTGTCCATTTCTACTTCTCCTGACAGTCTTGCCCAGAAAAGTGCTCCCTCTCTAGTGTGCATCCAGAACACAGACCTACATGGTGTAGGGCAGGGGTGTCCTGTTTCAATACTTGAACTGCCAGGCCTCACCTACAGCTGGTATTAAAATGGGCACAATCTCCTCCCACTACATCAGTGGAGGAGGAGCAACAAATACTGTATAGGGCACTACACCTGCCAACACATTCATCAGTTATTACCTCCGTGTACATCTCCAATGATCTGCAGTTACCATCTTCCAGCTCTTAGGCTCCTCCTTGTATGAAAGCACACCTGTCACTCACACACTGATGTCATTAGCAGACGTCACTTATGCACAATTCTCAGAAGCCTCCCTTCAGTAAAGTATAGGAGCCTCACAGATCGTGACAGTGTTTGTTTCAAGAAAATGACTGGTGGTTGAGACAAGCGTGGCCATCAATATTAAATAAATATGAATCTCCTTGGTTTATGCGCTGTTGGAAAGTGGAGGGGGGTGAACTTCTCACCACGATATCTTGGGAACAAGATGTTCTCTTTCAAATGCTGCTTTATGCATTGATATACCTCCATGAACTGGATAAGTAGGGGGCTGTACCAGCAAGCACTAAACAGGAGGGAAAAATAGAAGGAACATACCAATGCTACAATAAACAAATTGCTATGGCATAAATCTACCACTAGATATCAGCATTTGTTATAAGGAATACGGAACAGGAATGTGTAGCAATGCACACTAGTGGCAGAAAAAAACACCATACTGTAGGTAAGACACAACAGGACTACCTAGAAAGATGGAACAAAGTGCATCATGCACAAGGCACATGGGGGATTTGAGCCAAAAGAAATGATTCCATAAAAGTAACTATTGAAGCTAAAGAAAATGCCTGTGGTGCCCCCCTATCCCCAGACTACTGTTAAATCCTATAGTGACATAGAGTCGGAGGATGGAACCATAGCACTGGAACAGAGAGGAGGAGAGCACATATTGCATTGGTCATGATGATGTCCAGACTTTAGACCGCTGAAACATGGTGGAAAAGATGCTACTTGGACTTGTCTAGCAGTACAGAGGACCGAGTATGTAGATCTTGCAGTGCAGCCACATTGTAAGGGATAATTTTTCATTTTCCCAGAGTTAGGCTTTAAGTTTATAAAAAAAATGCATTTTTTGCTCTTCTTACCTACATGCAATGGGACTGATTTAATGAAAACTGTGGCAAAGAAATTGCAGACATCGCCTAAAGCAGTAAGAATGCAAGCTTCATTTTTCAACTGCAGGTGAGGGAATGAGATATAAGACTTAACAGACTACTATGAGTAAGTTCTCTTTATCTAGTTATATGCTAGGGTGACAGTAGTAGTAGAGGGCTATACTGTGTTAGTCATCACTTATTGCAGAAAGTTTTGAATTTTACGTGATCCCCTTTATTGGCTAACTTAAGTTATTAAAGATGCAAGATTTCAGGATAGCTCAGATCCGTTTGCCAGACTTTATACATTTCAAGCTTTATAAATTTTGCATAAAGCTTGTCAAAGGGATCTAAGTTATCCTGAAAGCTTGCATCTTTAATAACTTAAGTTAGCCAATAAGAAGTATGGTTTAAACTCAAAACTCCACATGCTAGGGTCACACACAAGCTTCTCATACTTGCTGGCTTGATAGATGAAAAGATCTTTTTACTTAAATTGGCTCAGTTATATGTACTGGGGAGACTTGAGACCTCCAAAGCTTTACACAGATACCGCTACAAAGCCAGGCACCTTGCTGTATTTTCTTACCACTGCTACATGCCTAAATTGATCAGCTTTTGATCTTTAGTAAGCCCCCCACCCAATCTACTTGACCACACCACACTAAAGAGGCTCTACAGTCTCTAAACCTATTTTAGAAAAATGAGCTAACAGTATCCGCCAGGATATCAAACAACATATGAACAGTTCCTTTATCAAGCACCAGTGTTAGGTTAGAGAGGAGTGAGTCACATAATCCATTTGGGTTTATTTACGAATAATGCTGGAGAGGGCAAAATCAGGCTCGCTTCTGCATAGAAACCAATCAGCTTCTAACCTCAGCTTGTTCAATTAGGCTTTGACAATAAAACCCAGAAGCTGATTGGTTTCTATGCAGAAGTGAGCCTGATTTTGCCCTCTCCAGCTTTAGTAAATAAACCCCATTGTGACCAGAAGTGCCAGTTATTTCACATTGCTCAAGGCAGCAAACAAATTGGCTAGTAAAGGTGAGTGTATTCAAAAAAGAGCTCAGGCAGAAATGTGAACTTGTTACTTCACTGTACCTGGAAAAACGACAGGCTCCCTATAAGCACTTTTTGCATCAATTATGTCATGTTAGGGTAAAACAATGAGGGAAGTGTTGATTATGTTGTGCAGACATGTGGAAAGTATTTGGGAAATACTCCCAGCAAGGCAAAAAAAATAGTATGGCACCATTGTAGCACTACCCCCGCAGGGGCCACTGTAGTATCGGGTCCTCTGTTCTTACCTTGACCTTTGTACCTCTAAAACGTCAGGTATACACATCAATAGACAAAGACTGATAGCTTTTGGTTAGTACCTTAGGGTAACCCTGAAATAAGACTCGAGACCTTGCCGTGGAATGAAAAAGTCAGAATTGTTTAACCCTGCAGCATCATCGCTGAAAGTCGGTGATCCTTGAGTGATGGGGGACCATACAGGAGGATGATAATCAAATTCTAGGCTGTGTCTCCCATATACTAATGTATATTGATTTCCTATGATAAGTAGTCTGGTAAGCCTATTTTGGATTAATTGGTGAAGGTGCACTCTGGTGGGACTTCTATTTAGTTCATCTTTCTACACTAGTTAACGTGGAGCATCTCTTTATGTCCTTGGAGACTGCACTGGACTGACTCAATCAGTCACTGGTCTCCTAGATTGTAAGCTCGAAAGAGCAGGGCCCTCAATCCCCTCATGTTTTGCATTGTATTGTTGTTGTTCTGTCCCCCTTTGTAATGTACAGCGCTGAGCGAACTATTGGCGCTTTATAAATACTGTATAATAATAATAATAATGGGTGGGTGATTGGAGCGGGTGAATGAGCAAATTTTGCTTCCATTGCTTTGTACCCAACTTGGAAGAGGGTGATGGTTAGCCCTTTTTGGGGGCCTGAGTATGACTTTATGGTTGTTTCAACATGTATACTAGGAAGAATAGGTAGAAAGCAGCACCCGGTATCCAGTAAATACAAGTTAGAAGGTAGGTTTAGAAATTGCACAAGCCAGCACGTTTCGGGAGAACAGAGACTCCCCCTTCTTCAGGGCTATTTACCAAACACAAAGGTGTATAAACAATATAAAAAGTTTTAAACATATAGAGATGGAAAAAGATAGTTAAAACATAATTTAGAAATCATTTAAATAAATTGTATAAAATAAACAATTTGAAGTAAAATTACAAAAAACATGTATATGTATGTATGTATGTATATATATATATATATATATATGTGTGTATATATATATATATATATGTAAAATTAGATGGTGAATATTAATATGGAAAAATTATTTTTTTAGTATAAAATAAGAAGAAAAAAAGAAAAATAAAAGATAAATAAATATAGAATGTATTGGAATCTTGGAAGTTGAATGAATTAGTTCCACTGGAAATTCTTGCAATGCCTTAGCTTACCAGAATTATATTAGTGTTGGTTCGCAGTTGACCTGTTTCTGTATGTTAATGGATGGGGAAGTTGCCAAAACAGGTGTGCCTATAGTACAAACATCTGTAGGGGTAAAATATCGGGAAGTGAAAAATGGTTCTGTGCATAATGGTGGAGGTATGGGGTGATGGAGAAGGGTAAAGAAAAAGGGGGGGAGGAGGGTGGAGACAAGGAACAGCAGGGGGAGGGAGACGGGGGGCTGGAGGTAGCAACCGGGGGGGGGGGGAAAGTAGAGGAAGTGAGAAGGGGGGATAGGAGGGAATTGAGGAAAATTGGGGGGGGTTGAGGAAAGAAGGGGGGAGAGGGAAAATTGTGGGTAGGGGTGAGTGGGAGGGGAGGGAATAGGGCTAGGGTATGAGGTGGGCTGAGGGATGGGAAGTTTTGAAGTAGGATGGGGGAGGAGGCTGGGGGCTAAGTTATAATTTTACTATTTTGCACTTTATGCATTTGGGACTAATAATATTTGCTTATTTATGTACATGTTTGTTTATTATCGCATGGGATTGTGTTTATTCACACGTGGGGAGTGTTGTGTAGATTTATTGTTTTAGCGCTGCACTGTGTAATTGGTATAATTCAATAATTGCAAAGTAATCAAACTCTTGACTATGCAGGATAACAGGTACTCTAACACAGTCCTTAAAGTAAGTCTTCAGCCGGCTACGTTGGAGCTGTTGAAGATGGTGACGCGCTAGAGGGAATAATTTCTGAACAATGAAATGGGTTGTAGAACACTATTTTCCTAAGAGCACTGAGTGGAGAAGTGTCCCGGAAGGGGTTAATTATCAGATTTCTAATATTAGATATATCTCAGATGTTCAGGGTCTCAGCTCTGAGCAGCAGGACTGTTCCAGAATGTGTCAGTGGATAATAGGTGGTGACTTTAAGAGGGATAGTGCAAAATGGGTCACAAAGGGTTAAAGTGGTAGTAAAGTTTTTAGTTTTTTTTTTCATCTTTTACCTACCTATGTTTTACCAACTTAATAAAGGCTTATCTGTAGATCCTGTAAATATCTCCTAAATGTGCACAGTTTAGGAGATATCTATTTTAGCAACACTGGTGATGTCATGGTGCATGCACAATGCGCTCTCAATGGATGGCATGCAGTCCATTGAGAGAGCTGTGCCGTAGCTGAGACTGCCGCGTGCATGAATGGGAGTGACATCACCGTTGCTCAGCCAGTCAAACAGCCACAGCCCGCAAACCCAGGAGGAAGAGGGAGGCCCCAGGGAACCGTGACAGTTCTCTGCTGGAAGGCTTAGTTTTCAGGTAATTCTTTCATAATATGCTAGTATATGATGCATATTAGCACATGTAGCACTACCCCCTTAGGAGTTGCTGAAGATTTGGGTCCCCCTATAGTCCTGTAAAGCCAGGCAACACGCATTTTCACACATTGGGGATTTGAACTGGGATAGGGTTAGGGGTGTACAGGATGTCCAATGGAACTGTGAACCGAGGACAACTTCCTGGAACTATTTACAAGAGTTTACAGCAAAACAATCTCTTTTGGAGAGCTAACCAGCATCACCTGTAGAACCACCCTACATATTCATTATCCAGCTGTTCTGGGTGAATCCCTGTGCAGGGGATCCAGTGTCTGCCACATAAATAGTGAAACAGTCCTGGGTGGCAGGCTAATCCAGTTTCTCATTAGAGTGCCTCCTTCCCTTATCTGGCCTAGGGGGTGCAGGTCTACTCACTCAGTCCTTCTCCTGTGCTGTTGGGGGGTCGGTGGCTGCAACCAGGCCTTTGAGCTGGGCTGCTCCAGCCAGATATATTCGTTCTATTTTATTCTATTCTTTTAGTATTCTATCTTTTTCTTTTCTATTATACTCTACTCTTTTAAATTCTATTCTATTCTTTTATACTCTTTTCAGTTCTAGTCTGTTCTATTCTATTCAATAAAGCAGCCTAAGTCAGAATCATCATCTTATTTCACTTTTATACCTTACTGTATTGCAATATGTTTCCATTTCAAATTCCTTTTCAAATTCGGATAATAAATTTCATGATAATTTATTTCAGATTCATTGAAATTCATTACTATTGTGATTCAGAAATTCATATAAACCTGAATCTCTGAATAACGAAAATTTTGGCCAAATTTTGATTTGTAAGTTAACGAATTGCATGTATCCGCATCTTAAACTTCAAACTTTAGCCTGTCCCCCTTACTACGTACTATACACCTTACTGACCGATCCGTGACTGCTGCCCCTTTCTGCCAATCTCTTCACTGGTTACCACTAGCCCAACATATAAAATTGAATATACTGACAACAATGTACAAAGCCATCCACAACATTGCCCCGAGCTACATCACCAACCTCATCTGCAGATATTGCCCAAATCATCATTTCCACTCCTCCCAAGACATCTTTTTCTCTTGTTACCTCCTTCCTTTCGAGCCTCTAGGACTTTTCCAGAATCTCTTACATCCTCTGGAACTCCCTACCCCAGTATGTCCGGTCAGCTCCTACCCTGTCTGCCTTTAAGCGATCATTGAAAACAAATTTATTCAGGGAAGCCTACCCCACCTCCACCTAAAAATTGTACTTGAGGCACCTCCATCAGATCATCTTCTGCAGCTGTAACCCATTGTACCACCTCCCCCTTCCTTTAGATTGTAAGCTCCATGAGCAGGGTCCTCCTTTTCCTTCTGTATTGAATTGTATTGTAATTGTACTGTCTCTCTTTATATTGTAAAGCACTGCAAATCTGTTGGCGCTACATAATCCTGTATAATAATAATAATACTAATAATACGAATAATAATAATAATAATAATAATAATAAAACTTAATTATTGGCTAAAGAGCTAAACAACTATCTTTTAATTAAAAAAGGGGTATGGTCGTTGACTCTATTTATGACACAACTTTGAGAAAAAACCCGATGTCATCAGTGCTGTCAGATGTCTTTTTGCCCAGCAAGGGTTCTGCCCTTACTATATTAAATGTGTTGGGAGTAGGAGTTAATATTTAAATAGATGTCTTTTATATCTGTTAGTGGGTGGCATTTCACCATCAGAACAAGCCATGTTGGGCTCCCACTCACATTAACACATCTATCTGTACGCAGGAATAATATTTTCTATGCATATTATCCTATGCACCATTTTTTCACACTAAATGGAGTTAAAATAAACGGCAGTTATAAATAAGATTTATTTCCAGCGTAGGGAGGAGGACAGTCTTCAGCGCAGGTTACATAAATGAGACAAAATGCAGAACCTGTCAGAACATTCTGTTCCTGAAACCAGCATTCTTTCTTAATTTTCCCAATAGTCAGCTCTGATTAATGCAGATTTGTACAGCATATCAATAAAATATACTCCCAGGTTATGCAGAAATAAAAAGATTTGAAAAATGAATGTGGGAGGCACACATTATTTATGAGCAAGAAATAAAGAGATCCACCAGCACAGAGGGAACATGACAGTAATTATTAAATTCTCTAACCTTTTTTTAAATGGTGCACTAAATTCTTAAAGGGATACTTTCACCTTTCTGTTACATGAGTGTGTGCCATGTTGCTATTTAACATCGTGTTGACAGGCTAGCAGCCGTCATTGTGGATGGCTAGGGGTAGACACTGTTGATCTCTTGTTCCTTAAAAATTAGAGACCCTGTATAAAGGTTTAAAATAGTCAGATCCCTGTAATGGAAGACTGAATATACTTGAATCTCCACTGGCCTGTTTCTCTAACCTCCCTTCCACTGCATCCACCAAATGTCTCTTCGGCTATCTACATTTTTGGGAGTGTTGGTTGCCTATGTACTTTTTATTTCTTTCAACACATACTGTACATCACTGCTGAGTCTTGTAATAAGAAAGGAGTCAAAGAAAGGAACCATCGTGTAAGGTGGGTATTCGGTACACAAAGTAGAGGAAATGTACATGGAGGACAAATAAATGGAGCCAAATGTATTAACACAAAGTTTCAACAAGGTGACAACAGGCTGGTGTAACACAGCCAATTCCAGCACAGCAATACTTTATGGAAGGTCTTGCAGAACACGGTGTCAATATTTTAGAAGACACTCTAGAAGGCTAACAATATCCAACAGCTTCTGAGGAAGGAGGTGGCTGAAGGCGGCATGGACGCAAAGGAACTCTAAAGTCAGAAGGAGTTCTTGTTGGAAATTCAGACTTGCAGTCCCTTCTCACTGGAACCTCTCCCTATGCTAGTCACACTGTCCCTCACCAGCAGGTTCCTGTCCCTGACCTAACCACTTCGCCAATGCACACCAACTGCAGTGGGATAGTGCTATTTATTAGCACTGCTCACAATAAAGATGGCTGCAGAGGTCATGCAGCACTGCAGCGTCCAGTTGGACAGCTGCTCCCCTGATGACTCCTGTGGAGGCCTCAGAATAATGAGTTCCCTCCTACCAGATTAGTGCCACCTGTGCTGGCCGGCCAAACTACACCTACCCACAAGAGCAAAGAGATGGGAAATGGGCATCTGATACTCCAAGGAGTGTTGCATGCCAAAGAGGCTCTTAGAGGCTGCAGTGTTGCAACAGAGGAGAGTTAAGGAAAGCAGGCTCCTGGAGAACTGAGTAAACTCCTTTATTGTGGGGCCTGAGTGTTTAAAATCTTGAGAAACTTGATTAGGTCTCTTTAAGGGCTCATTCACACCTACTGTACACGTGTGTTACAACAACTTTTGTAATGCTTGTAGATGCACATTGTACACATGTGATGTACGTGAATGGTAAGCATGCAAACAATTATTTCTTATGGACCCCAATGCTCATTAACACAACAAACAACAAGCATAACCCCTCACTGCACCTCAATGGGTACTGGTAAACACGTGTGATGGGTTGTGGTGCTTTGGGAAAAAGTGCCAAATTATTTTTCTGATGCATGGATATGCATTGAGGAGCCACATGCAATAGATGGACACATGCAGCAGCACATATACTGCAACGTGTCAATGCATCAAACAGTGCAATATAATGATGTGAATGGGGTCTAAGTAAACTTTTCAGGTTAGAAGAGTGTGTAAGTTAACAATACTACTGGGCTACACGTACCATGTGGTACTTAGTCCAAAACTTCACATTGAGCGATTGGGAATGCTCTTGCAAGTGTAAAATCACCGAACAATATTTTGTGAATTCATAAAGTCATTTATTGTAAACATAAGTAATCAGTGGGATCAAAATTCATATAACTGAAAATCCACAAGATTTAAAAGCAGACCATGGCCATGTATGAGCAAGTAATGTCTGAACAATGTGCCACAATCTGGTATAATGTATGACATCTAAAGAAACCAGCCCCAGACAGAAAATGGTGACAAGCTGGTGGTGAGATGGAAAAAGTGGGATCAGCAATAAATACCTCTGTCCTGGGGAGAGCAGCGGAGATGGCAACTTAACAAAGGACCATGCCCAAAACGCGTTTTCATGAAGACATCCCAAGCGGCATATCTGATTCCAGCTTAGCTTGCGTTCTAGTCTCATTCACTTCCCAGGGGAGACAGTGATGTAAGAGGGATGCCACTGGGGCTGGGACCAGTGGTGCATACCCACACTACTATCTGTCATACCAGCGTGACAAGTATCATCTCTGTTCAAGACGCCCACCCAGTTCAGGCTGAACGACAGCAAGTTGCTATTAGTCACCCACTAGTGGGTACCCAAGTTGCCAGGGCCTACAGGGTGCAAAGACTAGTGTCCTTAGGCTTTTGAGAAGAGGAGCCAGGAGTAATTGACATAGGGTTACCAAACTTCCAATACCATTATGAATCCCTGGAAGGAGTAGGAGATTGGGAGCCAGCTGAGGAGGTTGAATGGGTCCATGAGGCTGCAGAAGAGAAGGGCTCCCAGTGTTCTGACCTGAATGATGAAGAAGATGCCATTCTTTTCCAGTGTGCCACAAATCTGGGGTTTTGTGAGGCATATGCAAACAGGAAGCCTGACCTGTTCCCACCAAAGAATTATGCTTGGGCTCAAGCTAAGAATGAGGACTACCACATCTTCATTCAAAAAGCCACCACTCCCTATTCCCCACCTAGAAGAGGTGGCAGGCAAAGGTTGCTGCAGATCTCATGCCTCCAGCGCATCGTGTTGTGGAAAGTAGCCCTGGAATATGGGTATGACTATCCATATGCACCCAGGAAGGTCATGGAGGAGATAGAGATAAAGAGAGATTCCTGGTGGGATGAGGTCATATGGGACTTTATGTACATCCTCAAGCCTTTCCGCAATAGATCTAAACCTCCATTCTGGAAGGAATTCTTATCTGTTAAGGAGAATTGGAGCCTGTGAAGATCTTTATTTATTGATAAGGTGGTAATCAAGAGAGCCGGGTGGTGGAGCCAAGTATAGGACAGTAATGTCTGGAGCCCTGATGGAAAAATGGTCCAGATACCGTACCCAGAGTTGCTACAGTTGTAGTCAGAGGGCAATCCCTCTATTCCCAAAATCTTCCTTCCCTCCTATCCTTGCAAATTGAAGAGGGTTGCATCTGGGGATTGCTGCTATCTCAAAAAAAAAAAAAAGAGGACTTCTCCTATCCAATACCCAGGAACACAACCTGGATGGGGCAAACCCTATACACTATATTCCCAAAAGTAGTATTGGGACACCCCTCCAAATTATTGAATTCAGGTTTTCCAATCACCTCTATGGCCACAGGTGTATAAAATCAAGCACCTAGGCATGCAGACTGCTTCTACAAACATTTGTAAGAGAATGGGTCGCTCTCAGGAGCTCCGTGAATTCAAGCGTGGTATAGTGATAAGTTGCCACCTGTGCTATAAGTCCATCCGTGAAATTTTCATGCTACTACTGCTTCAACGGTCGACTGTTAGTGGGATTATAACAAAGTGGAAGCAACTGGGAACAACAGCAACTCAGCCACAAAGTGGTAGGCTACGTAAAATGACAGAGCGGGGTCAGCGCACGCTGAAATGCACATTGTGCAGGAGTCGCCAACTGTCTGCAGAGTCAATAGCTAAAGACCTCCAAACTTTGTGTGGTCTACAGATTAGCACAACAGTGCAGAGAGAGCGTCGTGGCACAGGTTTCCATAGCCAAAAAGCTGCATCCAAGCCTTACATCGCCAAGTGCTATGCAAAGCGTCGGATGCAGTGGAGTAAACCATGCCACCACTGGACTATAGAGCAGTGGAGAAGTCTTCTCTGGAGTGACACATCACTCTTCTCTGTCTGGCAATCCGATGGACTTGTCTGGGTTTGGCAGTTGCCAGGAGAATGGTACTTGCCTGACTGCATTGTGTAAAGTTTGGTGGAGGGGGATTATGGTGTGGGGTTGTTTTTCAGGGGTTGTACTTGGTCCCTTAGTTCCAGTGAAGGGAACTCTTAAGACGTCAACATACGAAGACATTTTGGACAATTCATGCTCCCAACTTTGCAGGAACAGTTGGGGGATGGCCCCTTCCTGTTCCAACATGACTGCGCACCAGTGCACAAAACAAAGTCCATAAAGACACGAATGAGCGAATTTGGGGTGGAGGAACTTGACTGGCCTGCACAGAGTCCTGACCTCAACCCCATAGAACACCTTTGGGAAGAATTGGAGAGGAGACTGCGAGACAAGCCTTCTCATCCGACATCAGTGCCTGACCACACAAATACGCTTCTGGAAGAATGGTAAAACATTCCTAGAGACACACTCCTACACCTTGTGGACGGCCTTCCCAGATGAGTTGAAGCTATTATAGCTACAAAGGGTGGGCCAACTCAATATTGAACCCTACGGACTAAGACTGGGATGCTATTAAAGTTCATGTGTGTAAAGGCAGGCGTCCAAATACTTTTGGCAATATAGTGTATGTGGGCTGCTGTTGTAGTAAAAGGATAGCGGCTCACATTTGTTCTACTTAAGTGCATTAGAAAAAGACTTCCTATTGAAAGCTCTTCAATGTTTTCAAGTTTTAAGCTTAAGTGTTAAATGAACTGCAACGTTAAGGGGTAACTCCCTAGTTCTAAATCCCTCCCTTTATCTTCCTGTGACAAGGAGGAAGGGTACTTTGGCTTTTGTCTGGACATGCCATGCTGAAGTAAGTTCAGGTGAGTCATTGTTGTAAGCTCAGGCAATGGCTTGCTACAAGAAGAAGTTTGCCCAAAGGAGAAAAACCTATGTTCTTCAAGTTCATCAACCAGGAACTGAACTGTTGCCCAATGCAGGAGCAGCCTTTGTTGCATTTCAGGAGATGTCTTTTGAGCTGTTGCATTAGGGGCAGGTGATAGCTCATCAACAGAGACTCCTACAGAAGGTAATTTCCAAACAGCAGAGGAAGGATCCCTTGCCAAGTTCTTCTTTGAAAAGGACACTTTGAGAAGTTTCCTGTTACTTGACACTTTGCAAGATCTTTTATTGCTGGACACTATGGGAAGATCAGTGCTGTGAAGTTTTTGTGCCCAGTGAGAGAAGGATCCCTTACTGAGTCCTTACTGCTGCTGTGGGGGCAGCTGTTCCTGATACTGCCAGAAACGGTGTGCAGCATGCAGGGAGACCTAAGCTCCTAATCCTCTATGTGAGGCCCATGGACTTTGGGTAGCAGAGCTTGGGCCTCAACTTTGAAAAAAGAAAAGGACTTTAAAGTTTGATGAGTCTATTTTTTATGACCTGCTTAGGTAGCCAGATTAGTCAGGATGTCTGCCTCTGTAAATGGAAGTCTGCTATCTACTTTCAGCCAGGACTTCAAAAGTGCTCAAATAAGAGATCACCTAGATGTCCTCCGTGTGAATAGTTCTAACTTTGGAGTATCCTACTAAATTCCATATCCTTATCCCCAATTCTACAATAAAACTCCAAAAACAAACATCTCTTAGACTGGTCATTGAAGACAACTAGCCAAAGTGTGTGTGTATCTGGCTGTGGTGCCTAGCTGCGGGGCGAAGAAAGGGGAAACCTGGGCAAAAAACACAAGCGGTTGGCGCTACATGTGAATTTTAATCCTACTGATTATTTATGTTTAGAATGACTTTATGGATTCATAAAATATTGTGCGGGGACTTTACACTTACAAGAGTATACCCAAGCGCTCAATGTAGACTTTTGAAGTTTTGCATTACATCACTCCTGGTGTTTTTTTTCCTGTAGAGCTGCTGGGTTGCCACAAAACACAAAAAGACTATTCTTGCAGGATTGATTATTTTTATCCCTGTTCCGGTAGAGTTTGGGGGTGGTCACATGGACTATAGACTACTCTTTTAGGATATACAGTAAATCCCGACTTACGAACATTCAAGTTGCGAACTTTCACAGATACATACGGACCTCACATTTCGAACATTCGTAGATGCGAACAAATCGCGTAAGTAGCTCATATGTCTGCCGGACATTGTCACAGTTGTGCTGCTGTGTGCTTACTGTACAGTGCGATAGTGTACAGTAGTACAGTGCTCAATCACAGCCCAGGATGTCCGGAAGCAAGAGGAAAAGCAGTGGTGATGTGGAGGGGATTGCTAGGAAGCGCAAAGCAATACCCATGGAAACAAAAGTGAAAACAATGGAGAGATTGGACCAAGGAGAAAAGATGGTAGACATCGCTAGTTCCCATAATATGAATCATTCAGGTTTTTAACGTCGATGAGACAGGACTGTACTTTTAAGAGGATGCCAGAACGAAGTTACATCAGTAAAGAGGAAAAGGTAATGCTAGGCTTCAAAGCAGCAAAGGACAGACTTACTCTGTTGTTTGGTGGCAATGCTTCTGGCAATATGAAACTAAAGCCTCTCTTAGTTTACCATCCAGAGAACCCAAGAGGCCTCAAAAACGTAGCCAAGGACTCTCTACCTGTTGTGTGGAAGACTAACTCCAAGCCTGGGTTACACAGGCCATTTTCCAGGACTGGTTTTTCCACCACTTTATCCCAGAGATAGAGAAATATTGTTTGGAGAAAGATATCCCATTCAACATTCTTTTGCTGCTTGACAATGCACCAGGTCACCCCCAATTCATGGATGACTTTCATCCCAAGGTCAAAGTAGTGCATCTGCCACTGAATAAAACGTCACTCATCCAACCTATGGACCAAGGAGTTATTGCAACTTTCAAGAAATACTTACGTCACACTTTTCATCAGGCAATGAAGGCAATTGATGAAACAGGAAGAACCTTGCGACAATTTTGGAAGGACTATATCAGCTACAAGACCATAAAAACCATCAACTTTGCTTGGCTTGAGGTTTCGGCTGTCACCATGAATGGGGTTTGGAAGAAGCTTTGTCCGCAGTTTGTTCATGAAGTTCATGGACTTGAGAAGATGGGTAAGGAGTCCAAAAAAGTCTTCAACAACTTAATTGAACTCCTTGCTGTGCAACATGAGGAGCTTACTAATGAGGACATGATGGAATTATAGGCCCAGTGAAAATACAAAGAGAGCCAAGAGGAAGATGTAACTGAAGAACCAAAGAGAGTCGCAACACAAGAAACTGCAAGGGGATTTTGTTTCCTTGAAGAAGCACTGTTAATTTTTGAGGCACAGGACCCCAGCGTAGAACAATACACAAAGGTTGCAACAGCCGTTCAGAATGCCATGCAGTGCTACAGACTCATCTATGATGAATTAAAAAAAAGCTACTACTCAGACATCACTGGATCATCTTTTCAAGATGGTAGACAGAATTGAATCCATCAAAAAACCTTTGTCATCAACATCAGGTGTGAGCAAAATTCCATCTTGCCCTCCATCTCCTATTGTTGATGATCCTTCAGCTCCATCAACATCAGGTGTGGGCCAAATTCCATCTTGCCCTCCATCTCCTATTGCTGATGATCCTTAAGCTCCAACATCAGGTGTGGGCCAAATTCCATCTTGCCCTCCATCTCCTATTGCTGATGATCCTTAAGCTCCAACATCAGGTGTGGGCCAAAATCCATCTTGCCCTCCATCTCCTATTGCTGAAATTGACCCTGCTGTTCTGTTCTGCTGCTGCCCAAATTGGCAACAAGCTTCATATCTGAGTGCTAAGCCTTACTCAGGCATTTAACATTCCAATTTAATGGTCACTGAAACTCTGCTCGGGCACCCAGCACTACATTATGGCAAGAGACAGAGAAATTGACATGGCCCCATACCCAGAAGTACATAATATTTTACCTCAGGTAGGGAATAGACAGACTATATGCACTAGGAGGTGGGCAGGTAAGTGAACCTGTTCCTTTGAACTTCATTGTCAATTAAATTGTGACTGCAGACCAATGAATTACAATTTCTTTCTCTTAACTACTTTCCTGACTGGACAGATTGTAGTCCAAAGCCCTACAGGGCTTCTAATTTGACCTTATACAGGAAATTACTGCACTTTGCACATTCAGTTAACACAAAGGGGTTTATTTACTAAAGCTGGAGAGTGTAAAATCAGGCTTACTTCTGCATAGAAACCAATCAACGTCTAACCTCAGCTTGTTCAGTTAAGCTTTGGCAATAAAACCTGGAAGCGGATTGGTTTCTATGCAGAAGTGAGACAGATTTTGCACTCTCCAGCTTTAGTAAATAAACCCCAAATGCTTGCAACACAATGTGCAATATAAAACCATGGGATAAGAGAGATTTATAACTGCAGGCAAAAATAGAAAGGTCATGAAACTGAAGAAATGGACGCAGGACCGCTTTTGCTGATCCCCTTCATCACCGGAGCGTATGACAAGTTTGTATCCAGATAATCTCCAGTGCGTCGTGATGACAAATCTGCTCCATTTCAGTCCTCCTCAGGGAGCGCACTCAGGGAAAATGAACAGTGCATTTTCTTCTGGGATGCTGCCTTCCTGGGCACTGCTTATGTGCTTCATTATACACTAGATATCTGCATTATTTCTTGTATTGAGCTGTGATGGAAGAGCTTTTCTATAAGCACAGACAGGTAGACACACAAACACATGATAGGGGAATTTGTCTGCCGTTATTTCTCATTCTCCTACGGAAAAGCAGCTGAGCGTTTGTGTCCCAGAGGACCTTCACTTGCAGTGGAGCACCAGGACTCCAGCTTCACTTCTTTCCCATGCTCATGGGAGTAGATGAGCACCTTGTACTCTTCAAGGAAAACCCAAAAGGACCAGATGGTCCTATCAATGGGTGTCTAGGAGGCCAGACCCCACTAAGGATGTTCATCTGTTAGGTGAAATACATAGGTCCCCATTTCTAAAAATGCTAGTTGCCTGGCAATCATGCTGACCTTCTGTTTTAAACTGTGAGTTACTAATCGAAAATAAATGTGCAGCAATTTAAAATACAACTCCTGATCAGCATGTTTATTACAGGTAAAAAGTGTGAAAGCTAGAAGATGAGTATGACAGCTGAGCGTTCAGCTTAAGTCTTTTCAGACTGAAGGCATCAACAGCAGCCTATGTAATCTCTCCATATTTCTTTCATGACTGTATCATTTTTAATGAAAAGAGAAAATAAAGGCAATGTTGCTTTTACAAGGGTAGAGCTGGCAGGATTGTTAAAGTTGAACTTTAGGCAGATATAAAACGCACAAACTTATACAGCTCTATCTTTATTAATATGTATTTAAAGTGGTTCTAAAGTCTCCATACTCACTTCTCCAACAGCCCTGCACTGGCATCTTCTTCTGAGTGCCTTTGGAAAGTCTTTGGGCTTTTTCATTGACCAGCGGTGGATGACGCCACTCCTTTGCATGCACAGGAAACCATCATCACAACACTCAGAGACCAGTCCGCACTGTAAGCTGAGCTGCGCATGCACAGCTCAGTTCACAGTGCTGGAGGAGATGGGAAGCAGGCACGTAGGGGGATTTTACTGCAGAAGCAATAGTGCATGTCTCGTCTGCAATAAATGCTTGTCTGTTCACAGTTTTCTACAGCAGGACTTCAGTTCTGCTTTAACTAATACTACACAAAATCACGGGTGCCTCTGCCATACCAGTATTCAAAGGGTTTTTTGCTCTACTACAAACAAGTTCATCACACCATCCTGATGTCCCACATGAGGGCGTAGGATTGAGTTTCCCAAGGCATTGAGAGCAACCACCAAATATACAAAAAGATGGCAACCACCCCAACTTATAACTAGCCTTTGCAGTAAGGTGCACATGGAAGGGCAATGCACATTACAAACAAAAATTTTCCAGCACCGGTTGGCCTGCAAAAAAAAAAGAAAACAAATTGACCCAATCTAACAATTCACAATAAAATCAAAGGGTTTAGTTGCACACATTGAGAGCAACCACTCAAAACCTGAATGAAGACAAAGGTATTCTCTACATACAAATTTGGAAGGTTGCATTACCGTTATATTTGGTCATTCGCAACCTCACCAAAAGCAAGTTAGATGTAGCCAGGTGCCGTGTATATCATTATGCCATCTAAGGACACTTGCAAATGGGACTACAATTAATCCTTTTGCCCCATAGTGCTCAGTGCTGGGACTGCTACATCATTTTCTGTTAGCAGAGTGTTCCTGAGTGCCAATCAGACTACAACTACCAGAGAGAGCTGAATACAGAACGCTGGAAAAGCTTATATATTCTTCAGCAATGGACTGCTTGGCTCTCTTGACCCAGGATTCAGAGCAGAGAATAGGGAGACGGCCGTTCTCCTCCAGAGATAGATAGCTGGCTGCTACTGCAGGACTGCATACCAGTTCAGCACAGCGGTGACATCGATCGCCACACTGGGATCGCATCAGCTTCTCTGCATCGGGACTGTTACTATCCACTCTTCAGCCAGTCATCTCTACTTGCTGTGCTGACAGGCTATCAGGCGGTAAATCTGCACTTTTCTGCGATCAACCAAGAAGCCTATGGAAGAACCCTGTTCCTAGAAGGCCATGGTAGCCATGGGATTGGTGAGTGGGCAAATGCCCAACCTCTTTCTGACAGCACTCTAGAGACACTGCATGCAGACACCTTTACAACTCACTAGTAGGAGATCTTTGCTTTGAGCATTTACCACAGCCTAACTGTTATCTTCATTGAATTACATACTACTGTATATGGGCCCCACCATTGCTAGCAAAAGACAACAGCTACTATCACATCAGGAACTTTAAACATCTAAGGACTCAAGATGCTATTTCTAGATAAAAGGACTTCTTTGCATCCAAGCCATTTTTAATCAAATTAGGGTGTCTATACCCATTTATATATGTGTGTGTGTGTGTGTATGTGTGTGTATGTGTATGTATGTATGTGTATATATATATATATATATATATATGTATGTAATTCTTTGAATTTCTTTTTGTAATGCTGGTGCCCCAGAGGGAGCTGATAAGTGAGCAAGACTTTTCTTCCCCCTCCTGTTGCTTGTGTTGCAGTTACATAGTTACTTGGTACGATTTTTGAACGTATAATCTGTTCACCATTGCTATTTGGTTATTTCCATTTTATCAGTGTTTTGCTTTTATGAATTACTGGGGATGTACCTCCTAAACCTTCATTCTGTGATCTACTCTTTTGAACAAGTCTAATATAGAAGTGTCGCTAAAGAATCGTGTCTCTTGCATTATTATTTCATATTGTTGAAATATGTCTGAACCCAGAATGTCAGAGATGAGGGAGGCTTGCAAGGTCAATCAAGTGGCCCCTGCAGGGGTAGGGCTACACATATTATAAGTGCTCTTCTACCTTTCCTCTTATTTCTTCTTTCCAGTAGATGCTTCTGAGCTTTTCTCCACTCTGCATACCTTTAAAAACCACCACTCTACAGACAAAGCTCATGAATCTGCTGCTACTCCTTTAACTGCCCATCCATGGCCTTGGGGAAGGACAAGACCATAATTGTTACTTGAAGGTAGCAAAGAAAAATTACATCTCCTTCTCTGCCAGAAAGCCGTGTGGCTGAGCTGTGTAAATCTCAGGACTGGATGAATAGAAAAACAAATCCTTTGGCAGGTAAAAAGGCTTCCTTTTATGTGTTTCATCCTTGTATTTAGCCATTTGCCTGCATTTCAGCCTTAAGATGTGGCACGTAACAGAGGCAACTGTGTTTGCAGGCCGTGTACCTGTTGGAGACAGACTATGTGCAGATGGTATTATAATAAAATAACATTTATATGGGAGCACATACTGCTTCTGTGAGCAAGGAACCTCTGCAGTCTCTCCGCTGCTGTCCGTTTATAAATATTTACAAAGCAACATGATATTGTTTGACTCAGCAGATTGCATAGATCTTGATATCACGAGGGATCATCACTTTGTTTCACTACACTGAGTAAAGATTTACAGAAGAACATTCGGTGTCTCATCTCTGGAATGGTTGCTGCATTGCTCTTACTGAATCAAGTTTATGGAATAACAAAAAGTAGTAGCATAATGGAAGATCTCACCAGCTCCCTCAAGGCCACTGATGAAAGTTTCCGCAAGCTTTTACTGGCTAGATTATACCACTATGAAGCAATAAAGACTCTTCTGGAACTTAGGAGGATTCAGGACACTGTCCATTGAACTGACTCTTTAGATTCCTAGCAATATCACCCTTGTGTTCTGGCTCCTCTACCCCACTGCCACCCCACCTTCTTATTTCTTGTCCCTCTCAGGTCTTGTTTCCACTCATGAAAGCCATTACACCTTCTCTGAAAAGCGATCCTCAATGCATTATTTTTCAGAGTCTGGTTGATATGTCACCTTCTCAGGCCCTATTTAAAAACAGAAAAGACTGCAACACTGCACACGGTTGCAGGACAGTTGCAACATGACCTCATTCTCTTGAATGGGTCATGCTAGGCAACGGCACTCCCTGACAGGTATAAATTATGTTGTAGCATGTGTACTCCCTCTAGCCACTGGGTTATGGTAAGAGGGTAGTCGGAGGGTCGGGGACTCAACGGCCTATTTTTTCCACCCTTCTGGCCACAAGTACCAGTTCCCTAGTTCCGCCCCAGCAGTTGGGATTGATTAAAGCAGTGATCTCCAAACTGCAGCCTGGGGGCTGGATGTGGCCCTTTGCTTGCCTTTATCTAGCCCTTGATGTTAACAGCAGGACATAATTTGTCCCACTGACACCCAATGATGAGACACTATTCCTCTTACTGACATCAATGATGGGACACTATTCCTTTCACTGACATGAATGATTTGTCACTATTCCTCCCACTGACAGCAACGATGGGGCAATATTCCTCTCACTGAAACTAAAGGTGGGACACCATTTCTCTGATACCAAAATTAGGGCATTGTTTATTCCCATTGATGCCAGGACATTTTCTACTCCTTGTAACCACTGTCCATCCCCCTAAAGTCTAAAGGACAGTAAACCTTTGTTTAGAAAGCTTGGAGGTCTCTGGTCTATAGCAAGAATGAAACAAAAACACAGGGCTGGAGGATGGCCTCCCTTTTACCCCAAGCATCATACACAGACATGAAGTTGAGATAAAACCAAAAGAATAACTTTATTGAACAGAAATACATGTTTTTATACACTTCAAAAATAGAAGCAGTCACCACATGAACAATAAAAGCAAGTATTACACATTTGGGTAACATCCCACAATAGTTAGGCAATGAGGGAAAGTTGACACAAGGCTAATCACATCCTGTAGGAACCTGCAGGAGGATTAGCAATCAGACAGAAACAATAAGTTACTCAATTAATAATGGGAATTAATACCAAGAAGCACACCATGGGGGAATTACACAATGGGAGAAAGACACTTCACACCTAGACAGGTTAGACAAACACAATAACAGTAAACACATAACACCTTTTGTTGGACATTTTGCATGAATATTGTCTGCTGTTTTGATGCCAAAATTTGAAATTAGATGACATGCTTTGACTCCCAGCATGCAATGTGTTTTTCTCAAAAGTGATCTGCTAGCCTCATTACATTCAAATGTATGTGCACTGTAGAAGTATTTTCGATACATCTGCAATTAATTCACAAAGCATTTCCATAAGGTACTTTAGGTTTAAAATATGCTTTGATCACACAGAAATAGGCCCAACCTTATTAAAAAAAATTAAATGTTCAGAGAATTTGCTGGGTTTTTCTTTAATTTTTTTCGAAGTGTTTTAATGCAATGGGAAAGGGACCATAGCACTTGGTATACTTGGTGTCTTGAAAAAGTCTTCATACCCCTTGAAATTTTCCACATTTTGTCATGTTACAACCAAAAATGTAGATGTATTTTATTGGGATTTTATGTGAAAGACATAAAGTGGCACATAATTGTGAAGTGGAAGGAAAATGATAAATGGTTTTCAAATTTTTTACAAATATCTGAAAAGTGTGGCATACATTTATATTACTCTGATACCCTAGCTAAAGTCTAGTAGAACCAATTTCCTTCAGAAGTCACCTAATTAGTAGATAGAGTCCACCTCTGTGTAATTTATTCTAAGTATAAATACAGCTGTTCTGTGAAGCCCTCAGAGGTTTGTTAGAGAACATTAGTGAACAACAGCATCATGAAGGCCAAGGAACACACCAGACAGGTCAGGGATAAAATTGTGGATAAGTTTAAAGCAGGGTTAGGTTATAAAAAAAATCCCAAGCTTTGAACATCTCACGGAGCACTGTTCAGTCCATCATCCGAAAATGGAAGGAGTATGGCACAACTGCAAACTTACCAAGACACGGCCGTCCACCTAAACTGACAGGCCAGAAAAGGAGAGCATTAACCAGAGAAGCATCCAAGAGGCCCATGGTAACTCTGGCGGAACTACAGAGATCCACAGCTCAGGTAGGAGAATCTGTCCACGGGACAACTATTAGTCGTGCACTCCACAAATCTGGCCTTTATGAAAGAGTGTCAAGAAGAAAGCCATTGTAGAAAGAAAGCCATAAGAAGTCCCGTTTGCAGTTTGTGAGAAGCCATGTGGGGAACACAGCAAACATGTGGAAGAACTTTTTGACCTAAAAGCAAAATGCTTGGTGGAAAACTAACACTGCACACCACCCTGAACATGATGAAACATGATGGTGAAACATGATGGTGGCAGCATTATGTGGAGATGCTTTTCTTCAGCAGAGACAGGAAAGCTGGTCAGAGTTGATGGGAAGATGGATGGAGCCAAATAAAGGGCAATCTTAAAAGAAAACCTGTTGGAGTCTGCAAAAGACTTGAGACTGGGGTGGAGGTTCACCTTCCAGCAGGACAACGACCCTAAACATACAGCCAGAGCTGGAATGGTTTAGATCTAAGCATATTCATGTGTTAGACCCAGTCAAAGTCCAGACCTAAATCCAATTGAGAATCTGTGGCAAGATTTGAAAATGGCTATTCACAGACGCTCTCCATCTAATCTGACAGAGCTTGAGCTATGCAAAGAATGTCCCTCTCTAGATGTGCAAAGCTGATAGAGGCATCCCCAAAAAGACTTGCAGCTGGAATTGCAGCGAAAGGGGGTCCTACAAAGTATTGACTCCGGGGGGCTGAATACAAATGCCGCCACACTTTTAACAGATTTATTTGTAAAACATTTGTCAAACCATTATCATTTTCCGTCCACTTCACAATTATGTGCCACTTTGTGTTGGTCTATCACATCAAATCCCAATAAAATACATTTACGTTTTTGGTTGTAACATGACAAAAATGTGGAAAATTTCAAGGGGTATGAATACTTTTTCAAGGCACTGTATATGCTAAAGCCATTCATTGAAGAAATCTCTCAGTGGCTGTGATGTAGTAATGTGGGAGTTGGTGTGACCATAGCTGCACCATTAACTGCCGTCTTTTATAAGACATATTTCCTGTGCAGTCCTTTCATGTATTGGAGAATAAAACATTGGCAAAGCGGGAGAGAGATTGCACATCGTTATAACAAGGTGTCCCATAAATCAGCAGTGGATGTAATATATACAGTCTGCAGTTTGATTTCCTAATTAAACCTGCCATGTTTACATAGGCCAAATTGATGCAAATGAAAATATTTGCTCTTCCCTATTAAGTTAATTGCATCTTGTTACATAATTCCCTATGCCTCCCATGTGCATGAGTGGTGGTTTGTGTCCTAAAATAATACAGAACCAGAAAAGACTGTACATTTGCTGTACCCTTTGCTGGGTAAATTACCTTTTTTTTTCTTAGATCGGGGGTTCCTGGTATCCCTTTTGGTCTCCATATATGTATTGCTACACAAGATTGTCAGAGTATGTGTACCAGCTACAGGTTAAAGTTAGATTTTCAAAATGAAATCTGGGGCACTCTACTGGCCACACCCACAAAGCCACACCTTAATTTGTAGCCACTCTCACAAAACCATGCAAGCCTCCACTTGATAATCTGAAGAAATGATGCCATACGGAAATTTTTGTCACATGCCATGCTGAATTGTGGGTGTGACCAAGCTGTGGTAACAGTGGGCGGAGCATAAGGGTAATGTTTGAATTAAACCTGGACCTATGCTGCTATGCATCAAGAGATTGTAAAGAATATAGTGCAGGGGTCAGGATTAAGTAATGAAATAAATTCAGGGCTCAGGATTAAGTGATGCAAAGAGTGGTCAGAATTAGGTAACGCACATAGTTCAGTGGTCAGGATTAAGTAACGTACAGAATGTAGGGGTCAGGATTAAGTAATTATTATTATTATTATTATACAGTATTTATAAAGCGCCAATAGTTCGCTCAGCGCTGTACATTACAAAGGGGGACAGAGCATGTGACAGAACAATACCAATACAATGTGATACACAAGGGGTTCGAGGGCCCTGCTCTTTCGAGCTTACAATCTAGGAGGGAGGGGGTGGTGGCACAGGAGGAGATAGCTGTGGGGGATATGGTGGTAGGAAGAGTGGAGGAGGTCGGCAAGTTAGCAGGGGGTGGGGTAGGCTTCCCTGAAGAGATGGGTTTTCAGGGTGCGCCTAAAGAAGAGAAGAGTAGGTGATAATCTGATGGGTTGGGGCAGGGAGTTCCAGAGGATGGGTGACACCCTGGAGAAGTCCTGGAGGCGGGCATGGGAGGAGGAGACCAGGGAACTAGAGAGAAGGAGGTCTTGTGAGGAGCGGAGTGTGCGTGCTGGGCGGTACTTGGATATTAGGTCAGTGATGTAGTTCGGGGCAGTATGGTGGACAGCTTTGTACGTCAGCGTTAGGATTTTGAATTTGATCCGTTGCGCAATCGGAAGCCAGTGGAGGGATTGGCAGAGGGGGGTGGCGGAGACAGAGCGGTTAGAAAGGTGAATGAGTCTGGCAGCCGTGTTCAGGATGGACTGAAGCGGGGATAGCCAGCGGCGAGGCAGGCCAGTGAGGAGGGAGTTGCAGTAGTCGAGTCGTGATATGATGAGAGAATGGATGAGCTGTTTAGTGGTTTCTGGGGTTAGGAAAGTGCGGATTTTGGCGATGTTGCGGAGGTGGAGTCTGCACGAGTTTGTTAAAGATTGAACTTGGGGCTGGAAGGATAGGTTGGAGTCCAGAATGACACCCAGTACTCTGGCCTGCAGGGCGGGTTTGATGGTAGCGTTGTTGGATGTGACGGAGAAATCAATGGGGGGTGGTGTCCGGGCTGGGGGGAAGACAAGAAACTCGGTTTTGGAGAGGTTCAGTTTAAGGAAGTGGAGCGACATCCAGTCTGATATGTCGCTCAGTAGGTGTGTGATTCGGGCTGAGACCAAGGGGGTGAGGTGGGGGGTTGAGAGATAGATTTGTGTGTCGTCGGCATAGAGGTGGTAGTTGAAGCCGTGAGAGTGTATGAGTTGGCCAAGGGAGGAGGTATAGATGGAGAAGAGAAGGGGCCCAAGGACAGAGCCTTGAGGGACCCCAACAGAGAGGGGGAGTGAGGGGGAGGTGGTAGCATTATAGGTAACGCTGAAGGAGCGTTGTGACAGGTAGGATGCACATAGTTCAGTGGTCAGGATTAAGTAACGCATAGAGTTCAGGGTTCAGGATTAAGTAACGCACAGTGTTCAGGGGTCAGGATTAGGTAACACACAGTTCAGAGTTCAGGATTAAGTAACGCACAGAATTCAGGGTCAGGATTAGGTAACACACAGTTTAGAGTTCAGGATTAAGTAATGCACAGAGTTCTGGGGTCAGGTTAAATAACATACAGAGTGTAGGGGGTCAGGATTAGGTAACACACAGTTCAGAGTTCAGGATTAAGTAACGCACAGAGTTCAGGGATCAGGATTAAGTAACGCATAGAGTTCAGGGTTCAGGATTAAGTAACACACAGAGTTCAGGGGTCAGAATTAAGTAACGCACAGAATTCAGGGTCAGGATTAGGTAACACACAGTTCAGAGTTCAGGATTAAGTAATGCACAGAGTTCAGGGGTCAGGATTAGGTAACATGCAGAGTTCAGGGGTCAGGATTAAGTAACGTGCAGAGTTCAGGGGTCATGATTAAGTAACGTGCAGAGTTCAGGGGTCAGGATTAAGTAACGCGCTGAGTCCAGGGGTCAGAATTAGGTAACACACGGAGTTCAGGGGAAAGGAGTGCCAGACAAAAATCGGATAAAAGAGTTGAAGATATTTTAATTGTTATTTTAAAAAGTCATATAAAAACATACAATGCGTTTTAGGGCAACCCCACTCCCTCTTCATCAGGGCTCAACACAGGATAAAAGTTAGATGGAATCAGGAAAAAGAGTGACTTCACAGTTTTTTATTAGAACCAGTATTTAACTCTCCTCATGAAGAAACAAACTGTTGCTGAAGAGTATAGTCTCTAAACACACCAGGTGTATTTTAAGACTATGTGTTTGCTATAGGTGTGCCTAGAGACTAGAAATGGTACAGGAGACAAAGACTGGGTATATGTTACATGTGATTTCTGGAGATACCTGCCACAACTTTGCAAATCAATACTCCCACATCAGTTGCTGACTGTGTGGGTCCATAGACCACATTAATATTATTATACAGGATTTATATAGCGCCAACAGTTTGCTCAGCGCTTTAATAATAATAATAATAATAATAACATAATAATTACCAAATGATTGCATGCAACTCTCAGGTTGCAGGTTGGGCTGGGCACCAGGAATTTGCATTACACAAGTTGTAGGTTTTTGTAACTTTATTTAAAAATGGGGTTTGGTAACCAGTGTAAGCAATCACCAGACAGACAGAAAATGATGCTGTACCTTGATCAGAGATCCTTGTGATACATTGTTGCCAGAATTCAGGAAGTTTTTGATTCCTTATGCTCGTGTTGTGTAACTTAAAGCACTATTAAACCCAAAAGCAAATATTATTATGTAAAAAAATAAAATATTTCTTCTATTGAACTTATCAATTCTTAGATATGATGGCTGTATTAGTTGCCTTTTTTACTTTCTTTCTTCTATTTTCATCTTGTGATTTAGCCAGCAACTGCTGTTTTTCAGAAGTTCAAGCTGTCCAGCAGAATGTATTAGCTTACATGGATGAGACCATCCAAATACCACTTGCAGGGGTGATTAAAACGATCAGCTTTTATTAAGTCATGTAAAAGCTTTATCAAGAAAGGAACAAAAATGTTTGTTGCAGCTGATCATAAAGTGTGAGCTGGACTTTGGCTTCAGTTTGACAATGCTGTTGTTTGCTGTGTCCTGGCTCATTCCTTCATACAGGAGGTGTGTTACTGGCCAGATCACCTGTCAAAAACAACTGGAAAAATCCAAAGAAAAGAAAACTAATGCAGCCACCACATCTAATGATTGTAAGATACAAAATATAGCATTTTTGCTTTTGGTTTTAATATTGCTTTAACCTCCCATCACTCTCTCTGTTCTCTCTCTCTGCTCGGTATTTCAGAAAAGCTTTGATTAGAGTTCTTCTTTAGGGTACAGTAGTACAGAGCAGGCAATTCTAAGGGTACATGAATAGGTTGTGTGGTGCATATTAATGATCTCTAAGGGACCTTTTTCAAATACAGATTTGAAGATTTTTTTTGTAAAATAAGATACAGGTCATTTACTGCTCATCAATGCATGACCCAACAATAAATTTAGCCAATGTTCTGGAAAATATATCTCGGTTGATTTACTTTATATTTATCTTTCAGAATACTTTATGTGAAATGTTTTTTTTTTTTTTTTTAAATGAGAATCTGCTATGTTCGTTCTTGAATTGCAAGATTGAAAAAATGCACAGATGGCTCGTGAATGTGTGTGCTCATTTTAAAAATCTATTCAATATATCTTGCTGTGCACTGCTGATGGTTTAATCAAACAACTTATCTCATAGCTTGGGGGTAATCGGTTCTAATACAACTGTTTACAGGCTTCTCCCAAACTTTGTATTAGAAGGAAAATCTGAATTGACCATTCTAGGACCTGTCATGCCGAAGTATAATTATACTATTAATGCTATAGTAAAAGCTGAATGATAGCATAAATTTAAACAGGAACTCCAGGTGTGGCTATTTTTACATAGTTACATTGGTCCAGCTTGGACCAATGTAACTACAGTAATGTGAAAAGAATTTGCTGCCTTCCTGATTTTTTTTTTTTTGCATATTTGTCACACTTAAATGATTCAGATCATCAAAAACATTTTCATATTACACAAAGAAATACAAAATGCATTTTTTAAATCATGATTTCATTTATTAAAGGAAAATATCCGTCCAAACCAGCCTGGCACTATGTGAAAAATTAATTGCCCCCCTTGCTAAATCATGAATTGTGAATAACCAAAATTTTTGGAAAGCTGAGTTAAATTTCACTTGCCATACCCAGGCCTGATTACTGCCAGACCTGTTGACTCAAGAAATCCCTTAAATAGAAGCTTTCTGACAAAGTGAAGCATGTGTTAAGATCTTAAAAAGCACATCATGCCGCGATCTAAAGAAATTAAAAAATAGATGAGAAAAATGTAATTGACATGTATCAGTCTGGAAAGGGTTACAAAGCAATTTCTAAGGTTTTGGGACTCAAAATATTAATATTACTGAATTTTGGTGAGGATGTATTTGGCTGAAGCAGTTCCTTCTGGTGCTTGGATCTATGCACTATATAAAATAAGTAAAACTATTGGTGCTATATAAATCCTGTATAATAATAATAAGTATGCAGAAGAATTTGGTCTACTAAAGACAGTTCCATCAAGATCTGTCTGCAGAAGCAGTCAAAAGGTACATAGTTAGTACTTGGCTTGTTTTGGATAGCACAGTAGCATTTTAGCAACTTTCTTTAATGCTGCCATTGTTTTCTGTCTTCTGAAGGTGCTAGTTGCCTTGCTGTTGTAGCACTCACCTGCGTAAGGGCCCGCTGGTTTTGTCCTAGGTTCCTTTCACCAACTAGTGTAGGAGCAGCCATGCACACAGCAATAGTACCTCTCCTGACTTAATGATCAGTCTAGGGACATCTTTTTTATATTTATTGCTGAATAAACTTGTGTAGCACTACCCCCTTAGGAGTCAATGAGTTTTGGGTCCCCCTATAGTCCTGCACAGCAAGGCAACATGCACCTTCCTCTGACCATGCACACAGGAGACAGCAAACAGTCCTTGAGCTTGTTTGTAGGGTTGTTATTAGGGGTATTGAACTTGGATATGGTTGAGGGATGTATGGTATGCCCAAGGGAATTGTAACTGAGGACATCTCCTAAATAAATAATGTACAAGTCTCTAACAGATCTCTTCTTGGAGAGCTCTCCAGCCTCTCTTGGTGTAACAGCCTAGACCCCAGATGAATCTTGTTCTCATCCAGCTGTACAGAGGGAGACATTGAGCAAGGGGTCCCAGAATCTGTCGCTTTAAATGCACAGTCCCAGATGGGGGCTAGTCAGGTTTCCCACCAGAATGCCCTCTTCCCTTATATGACCCAAGGGGTGTAGGATTTCTTACTGTTCCTCACCTGTAGGCTGATAGGGTTGGTAGCTGCCTTCAGGCCTCCTGCTGGGCTGGCTCCTTCCCTGGCTCTACAGGTGGTCCTCTCTCTGGGTACCTGAGGTCAAATGATCCTCCTTTCCAACTCCTTCCTGGAGGTAGGCTCCTTCCCACTGGGCCCCCTACCAGGCTCCTGCATCCAGCCTCTCACTCCATCTTCCTCCCCCACTCTCCTGCTGTCATACTTAAGGGCTGTCCAGACCCCATGCCAAGCCCCCTGCCTAGGGATTGGTCAGCATCCCTTAAATACACAGATAAGCCCCTATTCAACCCTACCCACTGCTTTCTAAAAACTTCTCAAGTCTCTAGAGCAGGAGGAGGTATCAGGGAACTGATTTGCAAAGTCCTCATCCTTGACCTAAGATGACCTGACTGACTCATGCCCAGGCTGGTACTCAGCCTTCCTCTCTAGAAAACCTAGATATCTTCCCCTAGCTAACTAGAGGGGCTGTACACTTGGATGGGGATCAGAGGAGCTGTGGGATACTCCAGTAGCACAACAGAAAAACACAGGACACTTCTCACTTTCTCAAAGCTTCTTAGCACAGTCCTTGCAGCAGCAAATATGGAACTAAGCATCTCACTGTCATTAGGATCTTACACACAGGTCTGTACTCAAAAATGTCTCTCAATACTTGGATGCCTTCTTCCCATATCAGGCAGCCATTTCTCCAGTGAATTCTCCAGGTCAGATTCTCTGTGGAATCTCTCAGTCAGTTCCAGCAAGGTCCAGTAGAACAGGCCCCCCAAGCTTTAACACAGCTGTGACCTCAATGAACACTTGAACAGGCCCATCAGTTAAGCATAGCTGGGACCTCGAAAAAATGTAGCACAGCTAGACTGCTCAGAAGGGCAGCAGCCCTTTAGGCTGGGAACTTCTCCTCCTGGACAAGAACCCTTCTGGTCCATGTCTCAGACTATTTATGTACTACCCAGCCACCTACTGAGCACCCTCCCCCAGGGATTGACTGACACCACAAAAATATTCAGGCTGGGAATTTGACTCTCCCAGTCCACTACATTTCAGAACCCTCTAGAAGGCAAGGGGAAATAGTCAACCCCACAACCAATGAAACCCAGAACAGCCCAAAGTAATCAAAAGTTGCTCCAATGTTTACAAGACAGCCAAAAGAACTAAATTTACCTAACCTAACTGGCATCCTGTCTAAGCATTGTGCATGATGCAATACAGGTATATACCATATACCAAAATAGTGAAGCGCTAATAAATAGCTAAAAAATACCCACGAACATGTCTCAAATACCATCTAAACCTATAATCAATCCCTTAAAGTGATAAAAGTATAATAAAATGAGTCTAATTGCTGAAAACTACGATACATAAATATCTCATACATAAATACCCTAATTACCTCATTAATTAATCCGTGATAAAATGCCAAATGTTATATTAATAAATAATCCTTGGATAAATCAGTGATATGAAATCAATAATCATAATTCCAAAAATAAAAAAAGTGTACCTATCCACAATACATAGTGACAATCCTATAAATTGAGATAAACTGTGATTTTTTTCATCAAATGAATACGTGATTCATAAATTATGTGATATACAAAATAACAGAGTAAAATTAATTTAAATATAATTGGGTGATGGGTCTATATACACGGTGTCTAAATTACACTCAAAAAAAGTCCATGCATATAATGTGAAACACTCAGTGATCTCCACTTCTAGTGCTCAAAAAAGGAATCCTCCAATGGCAGCAATGCCTCCTCACCTCCCCGCCCAGACCCACACAGGGCCACAAGGCAAAGACTTTCCTCACAGGCAATCCTTTACTCCAGGCAGCTCAGCGAGGGACCACAGGACTTCCACTCCACCTCCTCTCAAGGGTCATATAGGACACAAACAGAGCTTCCCATAGTATAATACCGTTTAATAAGAACATTCAATGTAACATACTGATTCCACTCACATGTATTCCTTTGTATACAGCGCTTTCCACCTCATACCATGGGTGTATTCACATACAGGGAGGGAAACCAATATGGCCGCTACGTCCGGACATGCGTCCCCACGTGACCGGAAGTGATGTACTACGAGCTGGGAATGGCGTTCCGACGCGTTGCGTCACGTGCGTCGTGACTTCATCAGGGTAACCGCCCCCCAGAGCCATAATGAGTTTATATAGGGAACAGTCAACACACTATTCTAATTCCAATATTCCTACAGGTATATAGTTTGTACCAGACCGCCCGGCACCCCGAATGGGTCAGATAACTGCTTCCTCACTGCTGGGACACAGGACCCAGGTATTATAGCTTGGCATCGCACCCAAGACTAAGCAACACTAGGTTAGGTGCAAAAACTGGAACTGTTTATTGAAGAGAAATACTGTTTTGTATACTCTTCAGAAATAGGGGACAGTCCCCACATGAACAATGAAACAAATATTATACATTAGGATAAACATCCCACAATGATTAGATAATGAGGTGAAGTTGACACCAGACTAATCCCATCATGTAGGAACCTCCAGGAGGACCAAACTATAGGTGACTCAATTAACAAAATACACAATGGTAAACACATTACACCTTAGTAACCAGAATACAGCAAGAGGCCTCAGGTTGTTTTGAGCTAACTAACCAGATATTTCTTTAATGGAAGCAGATTTCGGATTACAGAAAATTGAAAATGGTGGCTTACTGGTTAGCACGTTTGTCTTGCAGCACTAGGGTTCTCGGTTTGAATTCCAACCAGGATGCAACATGCATGGACTAAGAAGAAAGCTGATCTCTGCACAATGTCTATGTGCAAAGCTTTATGAGCAAAGCGTGTTAGAGGAGCAGTCATAGACAAGAGATGTCTATGTCATGCTTGTGGATATCCTTCCTTATAAATGTGGACATCAGTGATCCTTGTCATGTGCAATGGCTTTCTTCTTAGCTCTTGGTCTGTGAGCAGAGAAGTTGCAGTGAGGAGGATCGGCCTGGAGTGGAGAATGGAGTTTTCATGTTCCCCTGTACTTGCGTGCGTTTCCTCCCACTCTCAAAAGACATGCAGGTAGGTTAATTGGCTCCTGTCTAAACTGATCCTAAATAGAGACCATAGATTGTAAGTGTCACAAGTTAGCTTGCAGCCTCTTGTTTGTTTAGTCTTACCCCCTTGCTGTTCCTGTTTCCTTCACATGTGTTTGTCTGTGCTCACCTGTGGGCATCGTCTGCTATCCTCTGGCTTTATGTCCTTCCCTTCCATCACTTCCTGGCCCGCCTCCTAGCTAGCTTGTCTATTTAAGACATGCTCAGTCTGTCTCACTTTGCCTGAGCAACAGCTGTTGTCGGAGCTCCCACGTGTTTCTCTTGTGAATCCTATAGGTTATCTGTGTAGCAACCCTGGCTTTGTTCCTGACCTTGCTTGTTTGCCACCTGTCCTGACCTCGGCTTGCCTACTGGATTCCCTGTGTCTACTCCTGTTGTACCCTGCTCCCACTAGTGGTCTCCTCTACCTCAGCTGGGTGTACCTGGGGGCTGCGACCTGATCACAGCCTGCTCCAAGTCCATCCCCACCATCAGGGGCCCTGGTGAACAAGAAGGCTGGGGCTTAGACTCCATACCCTGGGGAACCCCAAGTTGTGGATCATAGAGCTCACTACCACAGGTGCTGACAGTAAGCTTCTCAAGGGCAGGGACTAATGTGAATGTACAGCTCTGAGTAAACAGCTGTTGTTTATAAATACCAGTAATAGAATAAATACAATAATGTTAAAACCTATATGAGATTTAAGTGGTTAGGTGTACATATACAGTCATGGCCAAAAATATTGACACCCCTGCATTTCTGTCAGATAATGCACCACTTCACCCAGAAAATTGTTGCAATTACAAATGTTTCAGCATTCACCGTGTTTATTTCTTTTGTTTGTACTGGTAATACACAAAAAAAAGCAGAGAAACAAAAGCCAAATCTGACACATTCCACGCAAAAACCCAAAAATGGACTGGACAAAATTATTGGTACCCTCAATTTAATATTTGGTAGCACGCCCCTTGCAAAAAATAACTGAAATCAATAGCTTCCTGTAACCACCAATGAGATTCTTACACCTCTCTACTTGAATTTTGGAACACTCTCATTTTCACCAACTGCTACAGGCACACAGTGGGCAAAGAAACATTAAGATCTCTGGAGATGGACTTGTAACTTTTCGATTGTCCATGGTTTTCCATAATTTTTGTTCTCAAGACAATTCTTTGCTGCTCTTCACCATTTTGACTGGCTGCCGAAGTGATTTCTATATTGTCAGAACCTGTTAATTGATACAGGTAAGTTTATTTACAAATTACAGGAGCATTACAAACTTGGAATGAAATTATATCTTACAATTTTGAGAAGGTGCCAATCATTTTGTCCAGTTCATTTTTTGGTGAAATTTGGCTTTTTGTTTTTCCACTTTTTTGTGTCATAGCAATACAAACAATAGAAATAAACATGAGAATGCCGAAACATTTGTAACTGCAACAGTTTTCTGGATGAAGTGGTACATTATCTGACAGAAATTTTTGGCCGCGACTGAATTTTAATGATAAGCTCCTTGAGGGCAGGGACTAATGTGAATGTACAGCTCTGCCTAAATGGTTGGTGTTTATAAACACCTGAAATAAAATAAATAAAATAATGTTAAAACGTACCTGTGTTTTGAATGGTTAGGTGTGCATATACTCTAATGAAAACTCTTCAAGGGTAGGGATGAGTTGACGGTGTTTATAAATATCCGTAATAAAATAAATGAATATAGTTAAAACTTACATGTGATTTGAGTGGTTAGGTGTGCATATACTTTAATGAGCACTCCTCGAGGGCAGGGACTAATGTGAATGTACAGCTATGAGTTAATTATTGGTGTTTATAAATACCTGTAATAAAATAAATGTAATAATGTTAAAACGTATATGAGACTTGAGTGATTAGGTGTGCATATACTTTAATGAGCACTCCTCGAGGGCAGGGACTAATGTGAATGTACAGCTATGAGTTTATTATTGGTGTTTTATAAATACCTGTATTAAAATAAATTATTATTATTATTATACAGTATTTATAAAGCGCCAATAGTTCGCTCAGCGCTGTACATTACAAAGGGGGACAGAACATGTGACAGAACAATACCAATACAATGCAAAACATGAGGGGATTGAGGGCCCTGCTCTTTCGAGCTTACAATCTAGGAAAAATGAAATAATGTTAAAACGTATATGAGACTTGAATGATTAGGTGTGCATATACTTTAATGATACGCTCCACGACGGCAGGGACTAATGTGAATGTACAGCTATGAGTTAATTATTGGTGTTTAGAAATACCTGTACTAAACTAAATACAATAATGTTAAAACTTATATGCGAATTGAGTGGTTAGGTGTACATATACTTTAATGATACGCTCCTCGAGGGCAGGGACTAATGTGAATGTACAGCTATGAGTTAATTATTGGTGTTTATAAATACCTGTACTAAACTAAATACAATAATGTTAAAACTTATATGAGATTTGAGTGGTTAGATGTTCCACTCCTTAGGTGTTCAGCTCTACTTTAACGATAAACTTCTTGAGGGCAGGGACTAATGTAAATGTACTGTTTTGCCTAAATTGTTGGTGTTTATAAATACCTGTAATAAAATAAATGAAATAATGTTTAAACTTATATGAGATTTGAGTGGTTAGGTGTACATGTACTTTAATGATTATAGTAAATCATGCTAAAAATGTTCATGTATGTCCAGGGGCGGATTGACAACTCATGGGGCCCCCGGGCAATAGGGGATCATGGGGCCCGTGTCCTTGCCCAAACTCAAAAAAGCCTATGAAAAAGGTACCAGGGGCATCTCATGGGGCCGCCTACTGAACCCGGGCCCTCAGGCAGTGCCCGAGTTTCCAAATGGTCAGTCCGCCCCTGTGCATATCTACCATTATATTGCTGCATACTAACTGCTCTCATTGTAAACTACAACAATCATTACTGCTCAGTTGTTGTTTTTATAGAATTTGTTTTTATTTATTCAGAAAAACATTTGAATCCCTCTTTCTTTCAATGCTTCACAGGTCACAAGGTCACAGATAGTGGGAAAGAGTTAAGGATAGCTGCAATCTTTCAAAGAGAATGGCTACTCCTAAATGAGGTGAGGGATTTCAGTTCACTTTGATGCATTCCCTGCTGAGTGATAACTTGTATTATGCAGAGATCAGCATTCTGCCCCCTCCACAAGCATCAGGCATTTGTCACATAGCTGCCGTACAGCTTAGCCTTCATTAACTTATTGAAGTCTCTGCAGTCAGTGCTTCTCAGATCCTCTGAGCGTCTGTGAAAGATATTTAACTACTCACATGTAATTGTGACAGATGGATATTGTGCGTGGGGAAATTCCAGGGGTTTGTGGAATATGTTGACACCACTATTTCCATTCAAACAATTCATCTTCTGTGTACTCCCTGCAGTTTAGGAGGTGTAAGTGGATTCCAAGGGAGGAGAAGAATATGGAGATAATGGGATAGTATAGTTTATTCATGATGCTCAAGCAGCGAAATAACGCAAATATATTTCATGTTTAAAAGTCCACTAAGCAAGAATTTTAAAGTGAATCTGGTTTTAAAATAATGTTTATTAATATTCTCTAAAGCTGGCCACATGCTGGCTAGTAGAATTTCCTTTGAAAATGTTAGTTTTCAATATGTTCTTTTAATTCTCTTTTGTTGGGTAGGGTCAAAATGATGACTGCTTTAGACTGTTGTGATTAGAAATTTCCAAGGAATAGGATGGAAAATGTTTGAATGTATAAAATTGTAACTGTGAAGTGGTCTTCGCTCGGAAAAAGTGGTACATATTGGGGTTGATTTACTAAAGGCAAAAAGACTGTGAACTTTGCAAAGTGTAGTTACTCCAGAACTTAGTAAATGAGGTAAAGCAAAGAATCACATGCAGGGAAAATAGAAAAAACAGCATTTTTACTTGCACGTGATTGGATGATAAAAGTCAGCAGAGCTTCTGCTCATTTACTAAGCTCTGGAGCAACTGCTCTTGCAGAGTGTAACTGAACTTTGCAAAGTGTACGGTCTATGTGCCTTTAGTAAATCAACCTCAGTGCAGGTTCCAAGCACACAAAAAAAATGTTTGCTACATCTGTGATTCTATAAAGTAGCAGGTCTGCATGAAATGTTAAGGGCTTTAGAAGAAATTAGTTGACTGAACGATGACAGGATCAAATGCTCTGATTTTTCAGATTTTCCATACACACTTTTGAACAAAATTCTACTGCTGTATGGCCAGTTTTAGGGTCTATGAACACTGGCTTAAAAAAATGCCAGTGCTCTTGGCAGGAAAAAAAACACTAATTTTGAGCTTTTGTACTAGCATTTAGGAGTGTTTAGGTGCATTTAGATTGTAAGCTCCAAGGAGCAGGGACCCCCTAACCCTCTTGTATTGAACTGTATTGTTGCTGTATTGTCTCCCATTATATTGTAAAGCGCTGAGCAAACTGTTGGCGCTATATAAGTCCTGTATAGTAATAACAATTTAGCATTTTTTTATGCTAGAAAAATGCTCTCAAAAAAGCAAAACAGAAGGTTTTTTTTCCTGCCTGTAAATGCTGAAATTAAAATATGCCTCTAAACAACCTAATGTGCATGGGCACATGTAGGCATACTCATGATTACCAAGAGACCCTAAACCTGAGCATAGTTTTTATTTAATTCTAAAAGTTGTTCTAAGAAAAAATATTGCCTGCGGTAATGTCTTAGCCTCTTTAAAGCGGAACTTCACTGAAAAAGAGAAGTTTTGCTCTTCCCAATCCTCCTTCCCTCTTCTGCAAGTAATAACAATTTATTTTGGTGGGGAGCAGGTACCTAGTTTTGACAGGTCCCCTGCACAACCTGCCTAGGTGGTTCCCCCCCCCCCCCCCCGGAAGTTCGCCCCCTCCCTCCCTTCCTGCCACCTCTTGGGACACATCATAGGTCCCAAGAGACTACAGGACAGTTTACACAGCACAGCAAGACTTATGCTTGCATAGTGGGTAGCCAGCTGTGAAGAAACAAGGAATCAAAGCTAGGTTTGCACACTTAGCATACAAAACATCGGGGACCTAAATGTCAGGAAAACACCGGCCCCGGTGAAGACAGTGCTGGATCCCTGGACAGGCAGGTGTCTTATTATTAAAATGCCTGCAGGAGTGTCTTAGACTTATTAGAGGTTTTCCTCTTTAAAGCAGAACTTCACAAAAAAATTGAAGTCCCGCTCTTCCTATTCCTTCCTCCCTCTTCTGCAAATAATGACAACTTTTTTTTTCGGGGGGAGGAGCAGGTACCTAGTTTTTAAAGGTATGTGCTCCCCACTTCTGCTGGAATCACCTAGGACAGGTAAGTGTCTTATTTTTAAAAGTCAGCAGCTGCAGCTTTAGTAGTAGCTTCTGTCTGGCTTTAGAGACCTACATTTGTCTAATTTTCATATATGTCCTGAATCCAGTCTTGCATTCCCACTATTCAGTTATTCAACTGGAGCTCAGTTGTCAACCTATGTTGTATGTGGACCCATACAGGTATGTACCCTCATAAAAAGTTCAGTGTGTCTTTCACTCCACTAGTAGCTATCTCCAAAGTTTTCAATGGGCTTCCAATTCAAAATTATTATGACTGTTAACAACTGTGGCTGAAAGGGACTATGACAAGGTTCTTCTTTCTTCACCTAAGAATACAAATCAGAGCATGCCTCTGACACAACACGCTTGTAGCCTCAGATGATAATAGGAGACCCATATATAGCAGGAACAAACTGCGATAATGAAATTGTGTATTCGGGGGGGGGGGGGGGGGGAGCATTTTAGCTGTCACTGGTGCATCCCATTTACTCATGTTACATTTCTGTTACCGCCATGCATAATATAGTGGCAGGAACTCATTCTGCCGCCCATTGATTAAATGATTGCTCCATGATTACAAAAGAGAGCCTGAACAGATCAGCCTGGTAAATATTTATGAGAATGTTGTCTCTTTGTGCTCCATGCAGAAAGGTTTTTGTAGAAGATCTGGCTTCTCTGCTTCTCAAATGTAGGGTTTTGTGTTGAACCAGTCAAAGAAATGGTTTTCAATTTTTAACTTACCAAGAACCCTAGCCAATCAGCACCTCGAAAGCTCTGGGGCTACATCTCCATCATATGCTTCTGGGTCTGTGGCTAATACTTGAAGGACATTATTTGATCATATGCCATCAGTGGGCTGAATATTGTGCTTGAATTGCCTGTGCTACATGTAGCTGTTAGGTACTCTTTAGTTGTGTAGCAAACAACAGAGAAGGTAGCCCGGGCTTTCCATGTATCAAGATTACACTGACATTGATTCTTCATGCTACGATGACCTTTGGCTTGTGTGAAGGAGAAAATGGTAGGCTCTCATCATTTATGAGCAGTCAGTATGGGATCCTGACAGCTTGCTTATCAGTCAATTCTGTTTCTTTCCTTACTGCTCTTCTTCTCATATCTGGCTGCAAGCTTTCCCATCACTTACTCAGCAGGTAACAAGAGATATTACTGGAAAGTTTTAAAGCAGACCTCGCTGTTGAACTGCTCAGTTTCACCTTGGTGACCATTCTTGTCCTGCCTGGAGAGACACTCTGTTTCACTTTAATGACCACACAAGTTTGCGCATCTGGCAGACAGAAGAGAGCTACTGATGCCAAACTTCCAACATGCTGCCGCTTGTCAGTGGCCATGAGACCTACGTCAATGGAATAGGTCATGTGATTACACAGGATAACAACAATTGCATAGAAAATGTATATTTAGCTGTAGGTTTCTTAAAATATTTTGATTTGCATGCATTAACTCAGGAAAATGCAACATCCTATATTCTTAAACAGAAATTATAGTGGTTTTTGATCAGTTCTATGGATTTTTTTTACTATTTTAAAAGTTTAAACTGACTCTGGCGCTAACTGCCAGACAGTGTCAGATAGTTCTGCCATCTCCTGTCCCTTCAAAAACCCTACTCGCCAATCACTATGATTGTTGCCTCACCGAACAATAGGAAGGCACGGGGCAGCAAGGGGTGGGCAAGCTTTGGCATGATCAGGAAGTGACAGAGGTTTTCATGTTAGAACAGCCTGGCATTTTACCATAACTGCAAGGTTCTGGAGTCCACATTTAAAGATGTTTTCCCTGAACTTTGCCCCTCTAATCATGGCTATTCAAACCAGTTATTTGGTTTGAGGCTGAGTCTATCAGAAGCCATGCCATCCACCTGAACCAAATGCAACATGGTTTTGGGTTTTCCCTTTGTGTGGTCCAGACAGAGAATCTGACACCACTGCCAGCTCTCCTTCTCCTGGCCATCCCCAATACCCAACCTGAACCAGTGTCCACACTTACTTCTTGATCCCCAGGTATAACCCACTGGAATGACAAGGCTCAATCTGCTTCTTACTGACATTTTTCCTCATGCAATAGGCATCATAACAGTCCATACAACATGCTAATTAGCAGTTCAAGACAACATAGCTTACAGCAGTCCATTACCTTACTGGTTCCATCAAACACGGCTGGTTCTGTACAGTTCTATGCCCACTCCAGGGTTCTCTCTTATAGGGTCTTCCAGTTATCTGGTTACCCACTATTGGTAACTAAGGTGACCTTATCCCAAAGGGAAAGATAACCATGGCCCCAGAATGGGCTACAACAGAGTTCAACAAGCCATTTTCTCATACTGCAGTACTTGTGCTAACATGGCTCGCTTTATATGTATATTATGTGTATGTAGCCGTTACCTGGAGGTTAGCTTTAAGCAGGTAAAGCTAAATTCTAGTCAGCTTTAAAAAATGAACAATGGAGTGGAGCTCCCACCACACTGCAAGGATTAAGTGTTCATTTAGTTAAAGGCTGCATTCACACCTGAGCGTCAGTTTTGCTATTTGTTTTTTGTTTGTTTTTTTCAGAAAATTTGCTGTACATTTGTATACATGTGTTTGAGCATTTGTTTGGAGCATTTCTTAACTGTTTTTGACCATTGGCATTTTTTAATTAACCAATAGAGAAAATGATCACCTGTTCATCATTTGTTTCTATGTGTTTTTGCTTTCGGCTGCTTCAAAAATGCACAAATCTGCCTGAATCAAGCTCCAAAACTTTTTAGAGCTTCAGGCATTTGGCTTCAGGCATTTTGGAGGGAAGATGTGAACCACCACCATAGAGAATTATTGATTTTTTTCCCTCTAGGCGCTTTAGACTTTTGAGCTACAAAACGCTCAGGTGTGAATGGAGCCTAAGGGGAACAGAATAAGCACAAATACCTTATTCTTAAGTTCCCCAGCAACAGCACTTTTCTCTGCTCACCATGTATGACGGTAGGCTCTCAAGTGTCCCCACTGGTCATATATTGTACATGATGATGTTGGACAGGCTGCAAATGGAGGATCCTCAAAGAAAATTGGCTTCATGACAGAGTCGTTCAATGGGTAGGAATCCTGCTGTTGTGAGGAGTAAGGTAAGTAGTACTGATTATTTCTTCCCCCAAGACTAAATGGACATTTAACTCTTGTAGTGCTGGAGAGGTGGGAATGGCTTGCTTATTTTAATATCTCCCCACATTTGGGCAGTAAGGGATATGCTCACCTATGGAACATGTTCCAGCAACTGTCCCTCCCAATCCCCCCCCCCCCTTCTTCCTCATCGTTCATTTAAAGTTTCTTGTGAATGAATAGCCTACAAGTACCGGCTTGTAGTTCTCAATGAACTACGAGGGTGCTCATGAGCTCCCTGGTAGTTTATTGCTTCTTCCTGCTCTCAAGTAACTGCCTGCCCATATGAGATACAGGTGCAGATACACAGCTATCCTGAGAGTCTGTAGGAGCCTAAGATTGCACCCATGATCTGCTGATCGCAGAAAGCAATGCTCTGCAGACTCCTTAGAACAAACAAAAATAACACATGCACATTTTTTTACCTGAAAAAAATGTGCATTTATTATTTTTTTTTGTCAAAAGGTTAACTTATCCTTTAATAATTGGACATACTGTATGTGACTTTATGGAATAAACCTCCTTATGTTGAGCTGCATATCCTCAGTGATGTTTTATATATGATTTCATTTCAACGTGTTTTCCTCAACTCAGCTGTTGCAAATGTAAGAGAATCATTATGAAGAGCAACAACAATCGAGAAGTAAAGCAACTAGGTATCACTGAAGTACTGCAAATAAACGTATTTATTTATTATAGGTACTTTTATAGCACCGTCAATCTACGCAGCACTTTACATATATATTGTACATTCACATCATTCTCTGCCCTCAAGGAGTGTACAATCTAAGGTCCCTAACTCACATACATACATACACATACTAGGGCCAATTTAGACAGGAGCCAATTAACCTTCCAGCATGTCTTTGGAGTGTGGGAGGAAACCGGAGTACCCACCCAGACACAGGAAGAACTTGCAAACTTCAGGTAGTGCTGTGGTTGGGATTCGAACCAACTTTTAGGGCTTATGCACACTGGGCCTAAAAAATGGCACTTTTACAAGCTTTTGACTTTTTTTCCTGCCTGTAAACACTTCTCTATGTTAGCCTATGTGTCCATGCACACATACTGTAGGTGTAAACAGGTGTGTTCGAAGGGGCATGTTTACAGGCAGAGAAGCTTTTGAGGAGAAAAAAATGCTTAACATCTAGATGCATCTAGCTCTTGTGCATTCATTGCAACAGCCAGAATAAATTAATATTTTGACAAATGGAATCCATAAACACTTAAAAGCTCGACACGACTAAATGCATTTGCAAAATGTGGTTTTAGATAACGAAAATTTTAACCCCTTCGTGCCTAAGGGTACAACAAATGTTAATGCCTAAGCACAATTTTGCAACTCTGACACAACAACTTTGTGTATCCAGGTGGATTATACCATGTTTTTTTCAGGATACATGGGGCTTTCAGTTGGTGAAAACCATTAAAATGGTAATGCATATCTCCTCATATTTTTTTCTTTATATCAAAGGAATTGGCCCAAAATAGTAAAAATATACATATATTTTAAATTTAGCTGTATATTTCTTGTTACTACCATAACCTACTACCAAAGAACAACCCAAAATAAATTCTCCTGCTCCAGCGATTGCAGCGATATGACATATGTATATGTTAGTTGTTGTTTGTACCTGTACACAGCCCAGAAACAATGGTGCACATTTTGCTTTTTTATCCTACCTAAAATACACTGACACTTATACTAATTTAAAAATCTAGGTATTTGTTCTTTCTTTTTTTCTTTCTTTTTTTTTTTTTACACACTGTTTATTTTTCTCATTGCAAGGAGAGAGGGAGATACAATGTATCTTTCTCCTCCATTCACAGACACAGAAATACAGGGGCACACTTCAAAGTGACTGATCACTGTGATAGCCAATCAGAGGCTATTACAGTGATCAGGTGACCCAGAACTGGGAGATCCGAGATCCGGGTCCAGATCATTAGCACGGGACCTGGGGCTCCTGGTGAGACCCCGGTCTCTGTGCAGGGAGTGCGCTGTGCAGCACACTTCCAGCACAAAGACACATACGCATATATACGGCCCCACAGAGAAAAGCCCAGTCCAGTGGGGCCACATATATGCATACGCTCATCGCCAAGGGGTTAAGCTGCTTTTCTTCTGTCAGGAGAAAAGGCGTTCAGGGCAGCTGAGCAAACACTCAGTGTACATGAAGCCTTAAACCAGCCTTTCTAACCTAGAATAGGGGTCTCTAATCTTTTTGGTAAGAGGGCCACATTGTATATTTTACAAATATTCAGAGCCTGAAAAAAAAATTCAGTTTTCTAAATGAAAGAACAAACACACTTGAAGAAAAAGCTTCGCATCAAAATTCCCCCTCTAATATCAGAGTCCCTCCCTTCACATCAAAAGCCCCCATCTCATCAGAGTACCCTCTTCCATCAGAGACCCTCTCTATCATATCAGAGTTGTAGCTGGCTACAGTAGATGTGGCCCTTGGAGACCCCTGCCCTGGAGGAACCCTTAACATAATTTCCATGTCTCAGGGAACCCCTTGTAAAATTCTTTGGGGGTCAAGGGGAAGAATGCCCAATTACAGAGGTTGTCAGAACTGCCACACTTACAAACAGCTAAATAGGTTATTGGTGTCATGCTGCTGGTCCTTCCAAGTGGTGTTGGATCCAGAACTATGCAGCCACCACCAAATGGTAGATCAATCAGCCACATCTTAAGGAGGTCTGAAGGATCCCTAGGTTCACACCTAAACGTTTTCACAGGTTCACATCTCCGCGTTTTCACTCAATGCATTTTTTAGAAAGGGTCAGGGACTTTTTTGAATGCAAAACGTTGCATTTTTGGTTCTGTAAAAGCATGTATTGCATTTTTGCTGTGTTTTTGATGCATTTTTGCCACGTTCTTGATGCATTTGTTTATGTGTTTTGCGTTCAAAATCTGCCTAGCAAAAAGAAAAATGAAAAAAAAAATCACAAGAAAACTCAAAATGCGTCAAAAACACAAGTGCAAAAATGCAAAACGCAATGCAGAAACACCTCAAGCGCAACCTGCATAGGTGTGAACCTAGCCTTAGGGTTCCATAAAACCCTGGCTGAGAATAGCTGCTTTCAGCTATCTTGAAACTTTGCACATACTTGAAACTTCGCCACATAATAGATATTACATTTTTCCTTAAAATAACGTGGATGCTCTCCTTAGTTTTCAATTTGCTATTTTTTTCTAGAGGTGGAATATTGCATTATTTTAAACATTTTGTAAAACTGCCATGCACTGACCATCTTTTCCTAGCAACAAGGCAGTGTATGGCGTAGCTACCAAGATTTTAAAATAATTTTCAGGAGTACTCAGCTGTTCACCGTATGCATCTAAGCTCATCAGAAGCCATTTAGTTTTGTAAGCCCACAGAATTCAGTATTCTCTTACTTGCTTTTCTCTAGTTATCGCAGATGGATAGTCCATAGCTGTGGTTCACCCAGATGTCATAGGAGTGCAGTCTAATGGAATTTTAATTCTCATGGATGGATACTTGGTGGTAATAGCACACACTGATGTCATACCAATGCAAGAGAACATTCTCATTACATCCAGTAAAGCAAATTGAAAAAGTCCTTATAGAGCTACACATTTCTATAATTTTATCAGGTGACCCTCTTTGCTTCTTTTTTTATATATATTTATGTATCCTTTCTGGCTGAATATATCAGTGATTTGTGTTTGTCTTAGTGTGCGAAAACATGGGAGCTTGATAATAGGCAATGTGCTGAATATAACAGGTTTTAATCCATTCTCATCACACCCAATCCAATACTCCTGCATTTTCATTGTGTTCCCTGGGGTCACATAAATGGGTTTTTTACTGTTTTCCTGGTAGTCGCATATCCGTAAGAAAGCTCGCCATCCCTGGTGTTATTACAGGAATATGTATGTCTATTCATGAGTTGAGCCTTGATTTCTGCCTGTTGGAATGTTTAGTGCAAGCTTTCGTATGTACTGCAAACACCTTCAGCACTTTTATGGCAAACTCCAATGCAGAAGATGGCATCATGTCTAGGGACTATGTGACTCTAAGGCAGTGGTTCTTAACCTGTGGGTCGCGACCCCTTTGGGGGTCAAACGACCCTTTCACAGGGGTCCCCTAAGACCATCAGAAAACACATATTTCCGATGTGTAAAGAGCAGCTACTGTGTAGAAAGCAGCTGCTGTGTTGAAAGCAGCTACTCTGTTAAAAGCAGCTACTGTGTTGAAAGCAGCAGTATTGGAGATAAAACGACACTCATGAATTATAATTAGTGGGTAAATAATTTTATGGTTGGGGGTCACCACAACATGAGGAACTGTATTAAAGGGTCACGGCATTAGGAAGGTTGAGAACCACTGCTCTAAGGGGTCTAATTATATAATTATATATATAGAAAAAAAATTACAGTGTGAATGTCTCATCATTCACACAAAAGACAGCCCATAACAGGTAATACCTAAACAAGGATCTCTGGGTACTATTTCAAGCTGTAGATTTAAATAGATTGAAAACAACTTTTGAAATTAAATTTAAATTATTAAAGACTATTTGGGATTTTAGTAATTGTGTTTAGATCTACTTTAAAGCAGACCCCCTCCCCTCCATATTATGCCATCAATGCTCTTTTCAAGTATTCAGGGTAATGAATCAAAATGATAGATAGATAGATAGATAGATAGATAGATAGATAGATAGATAGATAGATAGATACCTGTAGATGATATTGAATAAATTGTTGGGCTACCTGTATAGCTAGTGATCTGTATCTGCTAGCGTATCTGAATTGTTGCAAAATGTCATAACAAATATTGCTGTGTATCCATAGAAATGTAACAAATTATAAACATATGCAAAAATGGCAAACAAATATAATTCAGTGCATATAAAGTGACACATTAAATCTTATGTAATAGATGATCCTAAAGGGATCAGAACGTTTCACAAAAAACTCCACTGACAATGTGTTCAAATCTTCTAACTTAGAAAATGTGAAGGAGGGTTCCACCATTCATCTGTCTGCAACATCTCCACTTGCAAGCTCCACCAAGTGAAAACACCACCACCAATTACAATGGCCTTTTACCAGATGATGAGACCCCACGTTATAGGTGGTCTATAATGAGCATATACACTCACCGACCACTTTATTAGGTACACCTTGCTAATGCCAAGAAAATCTCCCCCACACCATTACACCACCACCAGCCTGAACCGTTGATACAAGGAGGATGGATCCATGCTTTCGTATTGTTTACGCCAAATTCTGACCCTACCATCTAAATGTCTTAGCAACCAGTCTATACATTCTCCTCTGACATCAACAAGGCATTTTCATCCACACAACTGCTGCTCACTGGATATTTTCTCTTTTTTGGACCATTCTCTGTAAACCCTAGAGATGGTTGTGCGTAAAAATCCCAGTAGATCAGCAGTTTTTTAAATACTCAGACCAGCCTGTCTGGCACCAACAACCATGCCACATTCAAAGTCACTTAAATCCCCTTTTTCCCATTCTGATGCTCGGTTTGAACTTTAGCAGCATCTGAAGTTGAATCTTCACCACGTCTAGATGCCTAAATGCATTGAGTTGCAGTCATGTGCTTGGCTGATTAGCAATTTGTGTTCCCAAGCAATTGAACAGGTGTACCTAGTAAAGTGGCCGGTGAGAGTATATCGGCATTCGGCAGTCAACCATCCATAGTTTTCTGAGATCACATGGAAATCCTCAGCAGTATATACCCAAAGGCACTTTCAAAGTCTCACAAATACACCACCAATGGTCTTGTAGTGCACCACCACTCAGTTCAGTATGTTTGTAGCATGTAAAAGACAAATGGACATACCATAGTGCAAAACTGCCTTTTTGTGCAGCCAAATTTTAAATACAATACTTACATATGTATGTAACAAGCATGTAAAACACAGCCATCTTCAGCCACCTTCAGCTGCTCACAGCAGGAGTAATAATGTCAGCACAAGCTTCGTCCCAATGCTTTTTTTTCCAATAGGCCAATATCCATAGCCCTGATAACAGCCTATTGGTTGAAACGTGTTGAGTCGGAGCTTGTGCTGATGTCATTTCTTCCACAGTGAGCAGCTGAAGACAACAGTGGTGAAACTCTCCTTAGCATTATCTAAATTAGAAAATGTGAACACATTGTCAGTGGACTTTTTTGTGAAACTTATCAATCCATTTAGGATCATTTATTACATAAGATTTAATGTACCACTTTTTCATTCACTGAATGTATAATTTTTGCACATTTAAAGATTGCTTATGCCAATTTAAAATTTGTTACATTTCTGTTGATTCACAGCTATATTTGTTATGACATTTTGCAACAATTCAGATACACAGCGCAACAATTTATCCAAGAGCAGTGTGTTGTACACTTAGTATTAGGTGTTTTTTTTAGTGCAGCTGGGACATTTTTCTTTAGTTTATTTTAAACACCAAGTGCAGATGTATTTACTCTTATAGATACTGTGTATATATATATATATATATATATATATATATATACATATACCCCACACACACGCAGGGGGTTATTTAAACCTGAAGTGTGCAAAATCTGGTGCAGTTCTGCATAGAAACCAATCAGCTTTCAAGTTTTATTTCCACAGCCTAATTGAACAAGTTGGAGTTAGAAGCTGATTGGTTTCTATGCAGAACTGCACCAGATTTTGCACCTTCCGGGTTTAGTAAATCTCCCCCACTGTATGTGATTACCTTTTCCTTCTACCTGGCCACAGAAGTCATATGTGTCAATTACTGTGTCCAAGCCACATTTTCAAAAATACATAATCAGTGGCCAGTTTTTTCTTACTAGTTCTTACTAGTTGTTTTGCCAGTCCATCAATGACATTGCGCTAGATTTGGCACATGCGGAGTAGGAGATCTGCAATGGCCAGTTATTGAAGAATATTAGGCAGTTATATCTTACAACCTATGCACCGTACAAGTGCTAGCCCATTCGCCATACACACAAACCTACAAACTGGGATGGCTTGTTATTAAAGAATAACATTGTCAGTGCCAGAAAGTAGAAGGGAAAAATTGTAGGTTTTTCAAAAAGAATTTCATTTTCAAAATTACTTTTATGATGTTTGGGGATGGGCATACAGTGCAGATGTGTTTGGGGGGTAAAAGTCTTCTTCAACATATGCTCATGTAACCAAAACCATAAAGAAAAATCTATTTCCTGAATTTTTTTTTTTTTTTTTTGCCATTGCAAAGGATAAACTGCCAGTACGCAGGGGTGAGTCTGTGCTTCTATCGACCTGCAAGAAACATGAATCAATTTTCAGTCGCTTGTGGAAGTGCATTTGTTTCTGACTAGAAAGAAGGCAAAAGGTAGTCATGGTTATATGTGCGATGGAAGGAAAACTTAATTTACCCTTATAAGTGGCATCTGAAATATGGTCCACTTTGCATTTTGTTTGTTCAGGTCCTGCAGTGCTATAGAAATACTTGTGTTTGTTGTCTCGTGTCCTTTGCTAATTCTGAATTATAGTATTTCATGATTTGCTGCTTTTGAAAATGACAAAAATGTTGGCATTCTTTAAGTTAATTGTTAGGAGAAGGTATTCTTAGTTATGTGTGGTATGTAGAGCTTTAAAATTGAAGTACGCTGTTCTGCATTTGTTAATGCATAATTCAGTTTATTCAATAACATGTTCATATTACATTCAATGTACTGTTTTTAATTAAAACAATGCAAGTATTTGAATTTGACTTGGTATCACCTTCTTGCAGTCTCTACAGCAGAACCGAATAGACATGCGCATTCCAGAAATTTGTATTTAGTTTCAGATGCATTTGTTCATTGAATAATTTCATTTTGTCATATTAGTTATGTTGAACCGATTCATTTTTGGAATTCCTTTCTTATCTTTGTATCTTCCGCATTCATTGTGTATATTCCATGGTCCGGGTGGATTGAAAACATTTTTCCAGTTTTTCCGGAAGATTGCTATATACTCTATATAATATTGAATTGGACAAATTCAGATTGGAAGGATTAGATATTTGTAGATGCTAATCATGTGCTCCTGAATTAACAAATGGAATGAAATTCCATTTATCCAAATTATAAAATGAATTGGAAAATTGAATCCATTTCCCCATGGGCCCCAACTACTATTGCATCATGTGACATCATCTGAATGAAACAAATGCATTTGTTAATTTTGTTATAACTTTTTTTGGGGGATTTGTTGACATTCCTTACTATGATCATTTGGAGAATCACATATTGTACATCCAAATTTCTGAAAATGAAATTTTCAGCCAAAAAATGAATTGTAATGAAGAAGAAAGCAGAGTAACAGAGAGCTGAGCTCATTACTGTGCTATGTCTCCTTCACTTTCCAGTCACAGAGTGGGTGCGACCAATGACAGCTTGGCTCAAAAGAAATGGGTTAGAAGATGTAGGCCATCATTCCCCAGAGAAGACTAAGGAAATCAGTGGGGAAAAGAAGTCCTGGGGGGGGGGGGGGCAACTGCAGACTGAAGGTGAGTATTGCAGCAAAAGCAGTTTTTTTATTTTAAATTTTATCATTTTTTGGGCTATTAATTTTTTTGCATTTTGATAGGAGTTCTGTTTTAAAGCACTTCTTGGGGTGCAACTATTTTAATAGCTCTTCATGGCTTAGAATTTGCATACAGAACCTCTGCAGTGTAGTAGTTCAATCTTTGCTTTTTCCTTATAGCTTAAAAAGAGTGCTTCCAGTTTTGCCAGATAGCATAGCTTTCACTGCCCCCTTTGACACCCGTTTGTAGGCAAGGGTGTATTTACCACAAGGCAAACAAGGCATTTGCCTAGGGTCGCTTTTTTTAGGGTGGGCAGCGCTGCCCCTCAGAAGAAGGGATGGAAGAAGGGACACACGCAGCATGGGGACCTGGTGGGTTCTGAGAGAGGCTGCGGGTTTCATGGTAGTGTATGCACAACCCGACTCGTTCCTGGGGATGTCCAGAGCTGTGGAGGTGAGTGTCTTTCTTTCTCTCGCCATGGGGGATGGTGGCTGGTGTATGGGGGCAGTGGTAGTGGAAGGCTCTCTTGGGTTGGAGGCAGGGGTGTTGTTGGTCAATGTCAGGGGCGATGATTTTTGTGTTGCCTAGGGCAGCACAAAACCTAAATACACCACTGGTTGTAGGTGTGATACTCTCAACTGACCTCAGCTTTGGCGCCAGGAAGCTGTCATTGAGCACTGCCAATCATAAACAGCCAAGGCATTCCCTGCCCAGCAGTTGCACATATACACACCCATTGCATACTGTACATGCAGCTTTGAGGCAGAGAATGCATCAGTTACTTAAGACTGGTGATGTGCATTGACAGCTTCCTGGCGGGAAAGCTTAGATAGGTTCAGACTAGAATCCAAACATGCCCGAGCTCATCCTTATATCCTGGGAAGAAAGGGATTATAGCAAAACTGTTGCCTTGCCCTGCATGATGCAACTAAGATTCCCTTTTAAGTACAGACATGCAACCTTTTCCATAGACAAAATATATTGGCTGTCTTACTCTTACAAGTTTGAATGACTTTAACTAGTTTAGATTTGCTCTTTTTCTGCATGCAAGACCTTTTTTGTAAGAGCTCCTTGAGCTGAATGTCATTTACATTTACAATACATTGATTATAATTCTTTCACCTATTTCTGAAGAACAGGAGCAGTGAGGTTTTTGTGGAAATTAGATGGTGAAGGCAACATCTAAAAATGGCTGGTTTAGTGGAAAAGTGTTTTAAGGTGAATTTTCTCAAAATATAAGTTGAGGAATATGTAACTTTAAAAGTACTATGGGATTTGCATATTTTAATAGAAAAATAGTGATTTCCAAATAAAAGTGGGATAGAATAATCTGTGTAAGAAAGAGGGGAAGGGGTTACAGGCACACTTTGAATGTAATTCGGTAGCATGAATGTATTTCCTGAAAATTGTGCTGTGTAAGATACTTTCCCACTTTCTACATCACAAATCCCAAACTACTCTTCTAGATAGGACTGAATTTGATTGGTGGCTGTGAGGCAGCAGGGAAGGTGTTCCAGCATCACTAGCTGGTGAGGTCCAGGATCAAAAGATTACAGATTAAAAAGAACTATGGTGGACTGGTGAAGTACAATAATGCCTAGATGAAAAACTGAACTACTCAACAGACAGCCTGTGTTCCCTGTATGCGTCTATGCATATATTGCTTTTTGGGGTTTTTTTACAGCAGTATCGGTCTTTTCAAAAACATATACATATTAAAGGAAAATTTTAATGGTTTAAGGTCAGTTTATTTTTTTATTTTTTTTTAACAGGTAATTTTTTTTTATTGCGTTTAATACTAACATGAAATATACTTGCAGTATTCTCCATACCGTCAGTACTTTTTCGATTTAGTAGAATTGCAATTACATTATATTGTTTGATCAAACAGTCTTATTTTGAAAGACAAGAATTACATATTTCAATAAGTGTCAAGGGGTATAGACTTATTTCTTATACCATTTGCTCAATTTATATAAATAAGCATTCTTGATCTTAAAACGATTCTCTTTTTTTTAATGATAAACATGTCATACTTACCTGGTCTGTGCAATATATTTGCACAGAGCAGCCCAGAACTTCCTCTTCTTGGGTCCCCAGCCAGTGCTCCTGCCTCCTCCCCCCTGCCAAGTGCCCCCATAGCAAGCCACTTGCTACTGGGGTACTCATGCAGACTAAAACCCTTAGCCACGCTGTGAGCCATGACACGCAACGTGGCTCAGCCCCACCCCCTGCTCTCTCCTTACAGGCAGGTAATGTATTAAGGTAAAAAAAAAACCTTCAGCCTTTACAACCACTTTACATTTCCTATGGGTTCACCTCTATATAGGCCTAGTGGAAGAGAACACATGGAGGGGAGAAAACGGCACAGGGCTGGGATAGATAAAGGCAAAACAGTTCAGTAGGAAGGGGGCACTTTTATATATATATATATATATATATATATTTTAGGGTTATATGTTTTTAAATTGTGGTTTTATATCTGTTTAAATATGCAGTCATTGTTTTACAAATAAACATTGAATGTGTGAGAAGGAATTTCAGAACACTTCTGGTTAGCTAAAGTTACCGCTCAGCAAACATTGCATACTTTGTTCACAATTTGTATAAACAAGTGCAAGATACCCCAAGTGTCCTATATAAAGTTAGTTAATGTCTGTAAAAAAATAAACAACAAACATAAAACCAATACTAACAGCATGGCTGATATATACAAGCACTACATACTTTATGACCCTGGTCACACTGGATGCGAATTGGTATGTGATTTGCATGCCATGCGACTTGCAAATCGCAGCTTATTGTTCGCAATTAGAGCGGTCATTGTTATATTCAGTGAATACAAAAGTCTATACTGTGAAGTTTTTTGGATGAAGTTTCTAGATGGGGTGACAGTCTTTGTTCAAGCTTTCCAACAAATGGATCAGCATTAAGTTCATCCACAGTGTTTATCAGGCTCATTTTCAAACTGAGGACACATTCTGGCCATAAACAATAAACACCAGTCTATCTTGTGTGTGTGCCAATGTTTAGCTAAAGACTGGACATCATTCTTCATGGCCAGACACATCCTTAGTTCAGGTCATGCACTGTCATGGCATACCAGAGCTGATAAACACTGTGCCAGCCATTCTTTACAGTGGAGATAGCATGGTCAATAGAATTCATTGAAGTGAAAGGGACAGGAGAGGACTATGCAGGGAGACGTTTCACCCAGTAGTTCCAGTACTAATAATATATGTTGGGCTGGTGGCCTTGAGTGGAGATAATTCACCATTTAAACATGGATCAGATTTTGGACCTTTCTGTTCAGTCATGCCTTCTTTTATGACTCTAAGATGTGAAGTGACTGACTGCCAAGGGCCATCATGGAAACTGATGCTGTTAGATGTAAAAACATATGTCTAATAATGAACTATGTGTGTTATGAACACCATGCCCTGTAGTCACTACGGCACCATGGTAAACTTTGGATTGCACATATTCTTTAGCTTACAAAAATCGGTCCCTATGAAAGAGCCAGTTGGATGTGTTTTTTCCCCTCCATACCAGTCCATACCTGGAATGGAAGTTGATTGTTTGAACCCATTCACACCAAATGTGGGAGTGGATTGTTTGAACTCATTGACACCAAACATGGGAGTTGATTGTTCAAACCCATTCATACCAAACATGGTAGTTGATTGTTCAAACCCATTCATACCAAACATGGTAGTTGATTGTTCAAACCCATTCATACCAAACATGGTAGTTGATTGTTCAAACCCATTCATACCAAACATGGTAGTTGATTGTTCAAACCCATTCATACCAAACATGGGAGTTGATTGTTCAAACCCATTCATACCAAACATGGGAGTTGATTGTCCAAACCCATTCATACCAAACATGGGAGTTGATTGTTCAAACCCATTCATACCAAACATGGGAGTTGATTGTTCAAACCCATTCACACCAAACATGGGAGTTGATTGTTCAAAGCCATTCACACCAAACCATGGGAGTTGTTTGAACCCATCCACACCTTTGCTGGGTGGTAAACTTTGGTGTCCCATGCCAAATTGCTTCCAGCACCCATGACGATAGCCCTACCTTTATACCAATCTCAAATACCTCCCCATTGGGTGAATAATTGAAATGAACCAGTTTGCAGTGCCAAAGGGACCTGTACACCTTATTATGATTCAACACAACACAGCACAAATGATCTACCAAGAACCTGTGACTGAGTACTGAGATTTTTCCCCGGGATTTAAAAAAGCTCAGCAGGGGTATGCATTATGTGCTCCATTCCAACTATGATATACAGTAGCAGGGCCTTACTACTATTTTGGCAAACCTTGTATTGTCTTGTAAACAAAGAACAAGTCCTGATCCTTAGTAATTCTACTGTGCAGCCTTTTTTTCAACAGTCACCTTTACAAACAAGCGTTCCACTCTGCAAGAATAACCTAGAGTCCATTGAGAGATCCTATCACTCAGCAAATCTCTGCTTCTTCTAATGATAAACACTCGGCTCTGCCAGGTGATTACAGAGCACGTCCCTGGAAAATAGACATTGTGTAGCTTAGCCTGGATATTGCCAGCTGGAAATATCTTATCTGCATTTTGACATAAGTGATTTATTACATGTATTAGAGCAGGGCAGGGATATTCCAAGTGTGGATTTTCATTGCATTTTGCTGATGTGATTTAACCAAGACCGCACAATCCACCAGTTTCTAACGTTCTGATATTTGTTTTGGGTATAGTAAAGTTCTGCTTGTCACTTTTTTAATATTTTGAAACAGGATTATTCAGTAGTTTTGTAAATAAATCAGTGACATTGTTTAGGCACAGTAACCTGACCTGAAATTTGTATCACCAAATGGATTTATAAAGAAGTGTTCAGCTGATTCAAAAAGGTCGGATTGGCATATATTTATTGAAACTGAAGATTTTGCTTTATATAGAGTAATGCAAATTTCAGAAACTAGTCAGAAGTAAAGTAAGAGTAATAGATATAAAGTCTTATAGACACTGGGGGAGATTTACTAAAACCGGAGAGTACAAAACCTGGTGCAGCTCTGCATAGAAATCAATCAGCTTCTAACATCAGCTTATTCAATTAAGCTTTGACAAAAAAAAATTGGAAGCTGATTGGTTTATATGCAGAGCTGCACCAGATTTTGCACTCTCCAGTTTTAGAAAGTAACCCCATTTTACTCACCTCCATTGTCATGGCCTTACCTCTTCCTTATTGTTATAGCCATTATGCTGGATGTTAAAATATCACTGTGCAGTCCAATGGGCAACAGCATTAGACCTGTGTTCTTGGTGATCATGACTCAATAACAGACCTGCTCTGACACACCCCTTCCCCTTCTTTGTAATACAAGTCTTGTGCTGAAGGGTGTGGCTGGTACTTAGCTCTGTCAGCTCAGACCACTGTGTGGGGAGGACAAGAAGCACCATTTTTACTGAAAGAAAAGGGTATTTTAAAGCTTTTTTTCTGAGCAAAAACCATTGACAAATCATTACATTCCAGGTTGTAATGTAATGGACTACAAAAATAAAAAGATGGAAGACTTCAAAGACTTTAAAGGATCCACTTAATAAAAATAGTTTCTTGTCTTGCAGTAGTTCACTAGTTGGACACTTAATGTATTTCCAGCAAGTCTTATAGTTAGAATGGGTATTTGTCATATCTGGGACCTGCCATAATTAACTGTTTTTTAAATATGCAAGCTACAGGGGTTTGGAATTTCTATTGCCAATCTGGAATAAGTTTACAGCCAATGAAGTTAGAACTCTTGACCTGCATACTTGTGTGCAGTGGTGATGCACAGACTGTGTTAAGTCTGGGTAACAAACGGGTTCAGGTTGTTGGTGGTCACGATACATTCTGATTACATTTTATGGATTAAAGTTGAATGAATCAGGTAGGCAGAACCGAGATTCAGACCAGACCTGAGGTCAACCTGACTAAGTCAATAGGAGTGGGTAATTTAAATGAATGACAGCATAGGTAATTGTTGTGTGGGGTGGGTAGGGGTAATTCCTGCACTATACTGTAACTTTAATACATTAAGTTAATAACTCTCAAATGCAGCATGGCAAAGAGAGTGAAATTCCAATGCTTTTATTTATAACTGTATAGCTAAATTATCAGCCGAAACTGAGGTTACAACACTTTCTATTGGTTAATAAGGCCCCATCGCCAGACTATTCATTTCAACATATTATATGTGCATTTACCCAGTTTATGCATATTATTTATCTATAAAGGACTACCTTGTATAGACATCCAAAAGCTTTGATTGGTGCCACCATTTTGGACATGATATCAGCAGCCACAGGAGACTTAGATCTATCCTCAAATGACACTCTATAGCAGCATTTCTCAATCTTTTACCCTAGAAGAAAAAGATATTCCCCCTAGTAAAATAGAGTCTGGATTTCCCCACTGGGACCCCGGATAGCAATAAAGCCTGACTAGGGTTCCAAACCCTTCCCTACTTTATCCAAATCTAAAGATGCAGTTTACTTATGAGTAAATGTAGTACCTACTGTGATCTTCTGAAGAAATATTGGACGAATTCTCTGCCAATATTCTGGATGTTTTTCAGGAATATGTATGTATTTACTCCTATTTTATATATGTCATTTTTTACAGGTGTTTCTTGTGCATAGCTTGAAACAGAGATAAGATGTCATTGATTACCTTTTGCAGGATGTTTGCTTGCCTATGCCATGTAATAAGATGGTCCATGTAACAGCTAACGGGTCAGACAAAGTCAATTTGAATTATTAGATTTTGCCATTGATCTGGCTAGCCATGGGCTCTGGTGCCTCACTTGCGATGATGAATGTTGGTCCTGTGTTGCGTGGCGTCAGTGAGACACTTTGGGTTTAAATTGCAGCCCCCAGGAGCTTAGGGAAAGTCACAGGACAGTGAACACCTTGTAATGAAACCCCCTCCAGATAAAACATCCATTACCTTCCTGCCATAGTCATATATCTCCGTATCGGTTTACGCCTCCAAGAGACATGCTGAAGATAAATATAATGGATCATCTGCAGATTCGTAGATTGTTTGCATCTTAGTTCATCTTTAGATTTACTGTGTTTACTATGTATAATCATGTCTGTGAGCACCTGAAGTGTTTGCAAAGTGACATCTATAGGAATATCAAGTTATATGTTAGCACAGAGAGATTACATAAAATGTTGGTAGACCTTTATTGAAGGAAAACATTTATTGAACTAAAATCACCTGTAAATAAGGGTGCAGTCATACTGGGCACAGTTGAACTGAACCATCCCCAGGCCCTCCTCTCTACTTCCCCAGCTGGTTTGCACTCACATTTATATCATCACCTATGTCAACCAGACCACAGTAATCCCTCCTCTGTGCACCATGATCAACAAAGAATTCTGTGATCCTTTGGTTTGCACTCACACTGAAGTAAACTATACTGGACCACAAGTGAACCGTACTTGAGAACACCTCTGTCAGGTGGTCCTGGGCATGGTATGCTTAACAACTCCCGGGCACAGTTCAGAGCTCTTATACTACACAAACAAATCAGACCAAGGGTGTAAACCATGCCCAGATGCAGTTAAAACTAAAATAACCAAACTAAACTAAAATATCAGGTTATGTTTCCTTGGTTGGTTTTAAAAGTGAGTTACAGACCTGTTGAGCTCCAGAACTTTTACATTGCACCTGATATGGTCAATGGCAATCTTAAATTTGTGTGGTCGTACTTTTAGCTCAGTTTGTGTTGAAGACTGCACTGGACTGACTGGATTAGTCACTGGTCGTGGTGGGTGGTTGCGTGGGTGGGTAGAGAGATGTCCCTCCAGTCAGCTGTAACCAATGGTGGACATTGGCAGTAAACTAACTGTCGTTACTCTCAATAAATGCCTCTTAGTCTACCTTCAAAAGTGCATTCCTTTGGACATCGAGCGCTCCTTCTTTTCTATTATTCCAAGTACTATAAGTTCAGATCACAAAGAGGCTGCAGCATAGCATATGTAGTAGGTATATCCTGGAGCATAAAGCGAGCAGATCTTTGAAGTCTACGTAGGACACAAGATGACAAGTATCATAACTGTAGGCAAACAATGCATCCAAAAACAAAATATAGGCAACACTTTTATTTTTTTTTGCTCATTCACTATTCAATAATTGAATTTTAAACAAACTTAAAACCTCACCTAACCTCATCCTCCAACCCCTCTGTTTTCTTATAAAACTGGATTATAAAAGAGGTTAGAGTGAAGCTAGCTTTAGATCTACTTTTAAAGTGTATCTGTGGAGTTATAAAGCCATGTTAAGCTGGCTCATTTTCTGATATATAATCACTACATAGCCTTGCCCACCTTCATAGCGCTCATCAAATTGCTATCTATTTGTGAAGGATCATGGTTACCTCCCCCAGGCAAGCTCTGGTCCCAGATTCCTTTTATAGAGCACCACAGAACTTCAAGATGCCAGGACACTCCTCCAAGAAAGCTAAAAATGCGTCTCACCCAGAACTGGAGCCAGCACAATGCGCTCACAAGGTTGCTTCAATACAGGTTTGTGTTGTGATTAAATCTTTGTATAACATTTTCTGAAGTGTAATTCTATAAGGTATGCATGATTGTACACTTTTTTACATTTTAGTTGAAAGTTAGTTAATATATTTTTCAACAAAATAGTGATTTTCTTTTAAAGGAAGCTATAAACTCTTTTTACAAGCAAAAGTGATCTGCTTAATGAAGGCAACCTTAAAATATGTTTGATAATATACATTTATTTTACAAACGTTGATGCTATCCATAGTTTTTTCCTCCAATCCAACTGTCTTTGATTGGACACAAGGTAGCATACAAAAGGTATTGCTCATTTTAGAAGGCACACTCCTGAGATTTTGCTGGATATAACCTGGAGAATGTTGTTGCCAGTTTTGGAGGTTTCCATGAGCTCTGTGAATTTGTCACCAGCGATTTCATTTGTTTCCCAGTGGTCAAATGTTTGAAATCGACAAAGAAATCAATCAAAGTCAGTATAGTAGCAGCAAAAAGGCATTTGCATTTGATTTCCATGCCAATTTAGATCATTTGGTCACTTTGAACTGGGAAATGATTGAAACTGAAAAAGAATTGCAGTGATTGAACGCTGATTGAAAACTTTAAAATCGCCAGCAAAATGATTAAGCCTATTGCCAGCAGTAGAGTTTGTGAATGCATTGCACACATGATATCTAAAAATATAAAGTGAAATTTGAAAGATTATTTGTGAGGCTGGTGCAAAAACTTGGGACCTGCATATAGAAAAATGAGTGTATTCCCACATAATTGGGAAATATGAAGGACACACAACAGACCTACGATAAGGGAAGGAGAAAGGGAGGGTATAGGAAGAACATGTATTCACTGGGAAGGCTATAGACAATGAATGACACAAACCATACACCACACTGTTTAATTTAAAGCCGCAACCATCAGCAATAAATTGAATACCTAGGCCATATAACGAGATGCAGATCAGGTTACATTCAATAACAAAGAAACCTCTAGAAAGCTAGCTTGAGCAAAATATATACCTGAAAAAGTAAGCAGCAGCTAAAACAAGCTTCGTGACAGGCCTAATCAATCAATCTCTAAAAACCAGGCTCTGCGCCTGCAGTCCAGGCATAATCAATCAATTCAATCATTAGAACCTTGCCACTAGCTTTTTATTGCAGGAGTTGTAGCCGCAGAGAATGAAGGAGCTGGGATCAATAACGCCTGTGAGAAAGAGAAGCAGAAATCTGCAATAATGGGGGGAATGGAGGGAGAAATGGACAATTTATGGAAGGCCTCATCTTGTGAGGGGAAGAATTATTGGAAGCGTAACATATACCTTTGACCAGGGGTTCTGGGCCATTAGAGTTATTATTGGCTGATTTAAGACAGTGCACTTCTCTAAATGAGTATATAGTTCATATTTATCAGCTAAATGCTATGGAGGCTTTGCAGCCTCGTAGGGTGTCATTTCATAGAGTAAGCAGAACTGTTATTCCTCTTGTTTAGACAAGATATGCCTTTTTTATTGGCTATCTCCCACATTAAGATCATTCTCTATTATTTGTGAAATCCTTTATTTTTCTTACAGTCTCATTATTTTATTCCATTTATCCTTTAATCCTCAGGTACATTTTAACACTATAATCCGGTTTGCCCACACTTGGGCTTGCAACATAACACATTCTTCCCACCTTTGGAAATTATAGCTTTCTATGATAAGCAGGACTTAAACTGACAGTGTTAAGACTGTACAAACTCGCAAATTAGCTTTTAATACAAATCAAATTTACCAGAATTTCCCTATCTTTAAAAACAATCATAATAATAATTGCCTAGTTTGAAGCCAGTCAAAAGCAGTCAATGTTCTATCTGCTCAATCCATGAAAAGGGAAAATGGGAATACTCTTGTAAGCGCCATTCATTTCTCCTTGCAGTTACATAGCTGGTAACAGATTAAAATAATTTGCTAGTGTAGTTTGATGCTTAATCAGAGTACCAAAACCAATTGTTGATCACTTTGTTTACTTTGAGTGTGTTTCATGAACATAATTTGCTTAATCAGGAGTAGATGCTACTGACATGGTATCTACAGACCAAAAGATAAAGGAATCAAAATTGGATGAGAGGAGACAAAAAATGCTACTTTAACTACTGTGGTTGAGTCCAGAAACCACTACTTACAGATCAGCTTAAAGTTAATAAAAATAATACCCAAAATCTGGGTTTATTATTAAAGTTAATAAATATTTTTATGGCACTTCCAAATTGTGGCAAGCCAATGGGTGTCTGCCCCGGGACAGCTGCCACCCTTACACAGAGCAACCAAGGGAGCACAGCAGGTGACACATGGATGGAAAGTGGAACATGTTTGCAGCCCATGATAACACCAACATAACACACTTTTTTATTTTACTTTTGGAAATGCCTGAATATTTTTTTTTTTTTCAAGCTTTAAGCTGATCTGTAAGTAGTGGTTTCTGAACTCAGCGAGAGTAGGTAAAGTAGCAATGTTCTCTCCCCTCATCAAGGGCTGTGTTATTCTATATCAATATTTCCAAATTTGATTCCTTTTATTTTTTGGTCTGTAGATCCCATGTCAGTAGCATCTAATCCTGATGAAGTGAAATATGTTCACAAAACGCATTGAGTATTTCAAAGCACTTGATCTGGGCATTTGAGTGATTTTAAAATTCCACAGAATAATAACCTTTGTGTATAAGCTATGGAATTCCAATTAAAATTATAGTAGATCAGCTAGTTATTTTTATAGAGGCATGTCTTATGTTTGTCTTAATAAATATTTTTTTATTATTTAATTATATAATTGTTTGTGTTGTACCTCAAATAATATCCCATGGGCACTTGGAATTTACAGTATGTTAGACCAACAATAAACACCAAAGCTGTTGCATGATTAGTTGGGGATGTGCAACAACAGCGGTAATTATTGTTGGTTTAACATATTGCATTTATGATATTGGATGATAGGTTTTGTTTGATTAGTGGTAATTACACATTTATGGATTTACTGTCATGCAATATCATAAGGGCAAAATGTTGAACCATAAATGTCTATTCATACAGTAATCATGGAGAACCTAACTTCCAATACCATAAGGGCAATATGTTAGACCAACAATAAACACCAATGAAAGATTGGTGGGGGGGGAGTTCAACTACGGTGGTGTTTATTGTTGGCTTAATATATTGCATATATGATATTGGATGATATGTTCTCCTTGATTACTTTATGAATATACCTTTGGGTTTTGCATATACTGTATGTGGCGGATGAGCAACAATGTAGGAGGAATGTGATTATGGCCGTTGGGGGGAAGGGGGCACAATACATCATGTTTTATTGATCTTAAGTAATTAGTAAAAATAACCATAATTTGTAACAGTAAAAGTAAGTAGTAAATTTGGTCGCCAATACAGTAAGTCCCGATATTTGATGGTGCTTTCCTATTGGTATCTTGCCAGAACATGCCAGAACTGATGGTTTGTTGGAGAAGTGTACACTGCTGCCCTTGTACTTGGACCGCTGACCCATTGCATATATCTTGTATGTTGGGTAGTTCATGGGCTGTGCAATTTGCCTTTTCATGTGAGTGCCGTCTGTTCATGGCTCATACGCTCCATGTTCAAAAACCCCTTTGGTTTAATTCTTTCCCTTGTGTTGCAAAGTTAATGGTCTCTTCAGATTGTACCAGAAAATTATGGGGATAGACAGCAGGCTATGCTGTTTCTGGAATTTCCCATTTTGACCGAAATAATTACATATTTACAAGCTGTTGTTCGGTTACTGTAATTCCACATCTTAGCCAAATTTCATATAATAAGGCAAGGCTGAATAAGAGGTATTACGTATCTGGTTCCTTTACCCCAGTGTTAGCTTTTGACGAAGCCCAGTGGGAGCCGTTCATATTCTGCTTGCTGCCTTGAAATGTTTCTGATTGTAGATTTGTCTACAGAATACAGCTGTATCTATGCGCACTTGGAGCAAAAGAGCAAGCTTGTTAGAATAGCATCATCCTTAATTGACTAGAACTGGCTAATTCAGAGTGCAGGAAAATCCCCGAATCCTGTGTTCTGAATGGGCATTTTTTTAGTGTATGCAAAACCTAACAAAGAAATTCTCTTCATTTTGGTCTGTCTAATTGTATTTTCATCATTAATACTGACTTTACATTTACTGACTTGCCCCTCCTGCCCGTAATAGAAACATTTAACATTTTTTTTTTAATTCCTCGCTTCACTTACCCCATGCTAATTGGCATTTCTGAGTTTTTTTCACCTAGGAAAGAATGACCTACTCCCCCACATACAGTGGGGATCGAAAGTTTGGGCACCCCAGCTAAAAGTTTGTATTAATGTGCATAAAGAAGCCAAGGAAAGATGGAAAAATCTCCAAAAAGCATCAAATTACAGATTAGACATTCTTATAATATGTCAACAAAAGTTAGATTTTATTTCCATCATTTACACTTTCAAAATAACAGAAAACAAAAAAATGGCGTCTGCAAAAGTTTGGGCACCCTGCAGAATTTATAGCATGCACTGCCCCCTTTGCCAAGCTGAGACCTGCCAGTGTCATGGATTGTTCTCAATCATCGTCTGGGAAGACCAGGTGATGTCAATCTCAAAGGTTTTAAATGCCCAGACTCATCTGACCTTGCCCCAACAATCAGCACCATGGGTTCTTCTAAGCAGTTGTCTAGAAAACTGAAACTGAAAATAGTTGACGCTCACAAAGCTGGAGAAGGCTATAAGAAGATAGCAAAGCGTTTTCAGATGTCAATATCCTCTGTTCGGAATGTAATTAAGAAATGGCAGTCATCAGGAACAGTGGAAGTTAAAGCAAGATCTGGAAGACCAAGAAAAATATCAGACAGAACAGCTCACAGGATTGTGAGAAAAACAATTCAAAACCCACGTTTGACTGCACGATCCCTCCAGAAAGATCTGGCAGACACTGGAGTTGTGGTACACTATTCCACTATAAAGAGATACTTGTACAAATATGGTCTTCATGGAAGAGTCATCAGAAGAAAACCTCTTCTACAACCCCGCCACAAAAATCATCGTTTGAACTTTGCAAATGAACATATAGAGAAGCCTGATGCATTTTGGAAACAAGTTTTGTGGACCGATGAGGTTAAAATTGAACTTTTTGGCCGGAATGAGCAAAGGTACGTTTGGAGAAGAAGGGGCACAGAATTTAATGAAAAGAACCTCTGCCCAACTGTTAAGCATGGGGTTGGATTAATCATGCTTTGGGGTTGTATTGCAGCCAGTGGCACAGGGAACATCTCACGAGTAGAAGGAAAAATGGATTCAATAAAATTTCAGCAAATTTTGGATGGTAACTTGATGCCATCTGTGAAAAAGCTGAAGTTAAAGAGATGATGGCTTCTACAAATGGATAATGATCCTAAACACACCTCGAAATCCACGGGAGATTACATCAAGAGGCGTAAACTGAAGGTTTTGCCATGGCCTTCACAATCTCCTGACCTCAACATCATTGAAAATCTATGGATAGACCTTAAAAGAGCAGTGCGTGACAGACAGCCCAGAGATCTCAAAGAACTGGAAGACTTTTGTAAGGAAGAATGGGCAAAGATACCTCAAACAAGAATTGAAAGACTCTTGGCTGGCTACAAAAAGCGTTTACAAGCTGTGATACTTGCCAAAGGGGGCAGTACAAGATATTAACTCTGCAGGGTGCCTAAACTTTTGCAGACGCCATTTTTTTGTTTTCTGTTATTTTGAAAGTGTAAATGATGGAAATAAAATCTAACTTTTGTTGACATATTATAAGAATGTCTAATCTGTAATTTGATGCCTTTTGGAGATTTTTCCATCTTTCCTTGGCTTCTTTATGCACATTAATACAAATCTTTACCTGGGGTGCCCAAACTTTCGATCCCCACTGTATTTGCCCACACTCTCCTGGGATACTCATATCACACATCCAAGGAGGCTTAAAGGGTAACTCCACTTTTCTGTGAGAAAAATAGCAAATACAAAAGTAAGATAGCATTAAAATCGCTACTAAAACAAAACAAAAAAAACAGAGAGTGCACAAGCCCTAGCATGATTAAACCTTTTATTAACAAATAAAACGTAATTGCATTCACGTGGTGTATAGATAGATCAGGACTTGATAAAGGAAGCCAAGTCCCAGAAACACATTGTCCCAGCAACAGATCCAAACAGCCAGTCCCACGCAGGGGCGGACTGACCATTTGGAACTTGGGCACTGCCCGAGGGCCTGGGGTCAGTAGGGAGCCCCATGAGATGCCCCTGGTACCTTTTTCATAGGCTTTTTTGAGTTTGGGCAAGGACAAAGGGGCCTCATGATCTCCTATTGCCCGGGGCCCCATGAGTTATCAGTCCGTCCCTGGTCCCACATACTCTTCATTTTCCCTTTGCTTGTATCGATCGGCACCATCTTACCCCCAGCCACCTGCCCTGGACCCAGCAAGCCAGTTTTGAGCTTCTGAGCCTTCTCTGATTACATTGTGATTGATGGTCTTCTGACATCCCCTCGGAGTAGTGCAATATATATATAAGCCCTGGATCACACTAAAGCGGTCGGGAAATGGAGTGAATCCTATGCGTTTGCCAGACTGCATTGCAATCACCCGGCATCCATGTGATCTGGTACGGATATCAATGTTAAATTAGCGACACCCCGAAACAGATCGCAAAACAGCGCAATAACCAGTGTGTGAACACCCATGCAATTCAAATCATGGGAAAAAAAAGGGTCCTGTACCTTTTTGGTGCGGATGCGATGAGATTTGATCTCAATCACACTGCACAGACATCACATGTGATTTGCACAGGAATGCGTTGCGGTTCCTATGGAAAGCACATGCGATGTGCCACACCATATTAGTGTGAACCAGGGCTGACACTGGCCGGTCTGGTCCTCTGTGCAAGCATGAAGAAGACTTGAGGACTAATTTCTCTTGACTATGTACCTTTGATGAGCTTGATCTATCTATACACCATGTGAGTGCAATGATTTTATTATTTTATATTTTTTATTAAAAGGTTTAATCATACTAGGGCTTATGCCCTCTCTGTTTTGTTTGTATAGCTTATCTGCTTCCCAGTGTTGTCTGAGAGCTGCTTTGACCTTAGCCTGACAGGCTTTGTGACCTGTGGACCCTTGCTGGCAGAAGAGGCTTAAAGTTGGAATTGAGTGGGACTCTTTATTGGACTGCATAGCGCAATCACTTAATATATGGTGGTTTATTGTATCCAATTGCTACACAAGCCATATTGTAATAGAATGTTAATAAAAATTACTTTTCCTTTTCAATCTGTGGTCACTATAATTTTCTGTAAAACTCAATGCAATATGGCATCCTGGAGGCCTTCTCTACACAGAAACGTAATTTCTTTCTTGTGTGATTGGCCCACTGATTTCCCCTTTAGTCTTCACTAAGATACAAGTCAGATTTTAGGCACCCCTTGGAACAAAAATGTAATTTTGGTGTGATACTCCCAAAGGGTTAATGACTTCTAAAAGGGCTGCAAAGCCTGAAACTTTCCTTATTAGAACACCGCAAGTGCATCAGTTGATTCCAATTCAGAGTCACTCTGCACGCAAAAACAGCTATTTCTTTAGAGCAGAAATAGGTAGGAATCTGCAACAAAGTTTGTTAAAATCCCTGCAATCTATATTGATCACCCAGATGGGATTTGTTTTTCTCAACAAAAGTGGAGTTACTGTTTGAGCTCTATCCATAGTATGTGCTCCTATTCCTTCTGTACTGAAATGTATTGTATCTATTTTGTAGTCCCCAGCAGAGGGTGTCTCTGAAATCAAGGACCAATACCCTGCTTAGGGCGTGGAGGTATGGGTGGATACCTCAACTAGAGCCCAAATCTCCCGTAACTCATATTTTGGCCCATAACTTTCCAGCTGCACAAGTGACATTCCACCCGCGGGTAGATTATTATGCAGACATGTCTGAGGATTGATTAGATATGAATTATGAAATTATACACTGTACGGTACAAAAGATCTACTTTTCTGTTTTCCTATGTATCCCAGACAATACGAGTGACCTATCAAACTGTTCCCCTTCTCGTGGCCAATCTGACAATAGGTCCGGTTTTTATGTAAGTCTCTCATATTCCAAGATATGAGATATAGGGGAGAAATGGATTTTGAAAAGTGTTTATCTGATTCTGTCTGTCAAGGTCCTACCTTTCCTCAGAATTGGTGCTGCTCCATGCGCTGGCATCCATCTTAGGTTTCTGCAAAGCATGGTGGGAGCCTTTTATGCTTTCAGGGCTCTGCGGTCCCTCCTCCAGAGGGGTATGGTTGATCACATTTAAGCCTGTTGTCTGCACTTGCTCTTTGCATTCGTGTCCTGTATGATTGTGTTGCAGCAAGCTCCTGTTCTACTCTCGTTGCTCTCCTGGAAACCGACTCGGCTTTGACTTAGACTATTCTCTGCCTTATCCCTTTATCTGACCTCCTGTTGCTGAACCCGGCTTGTGACCTGTGTATTCTTGCCTACCATCTTGTACTGTCTGTCCCGCTGTTATCGACTCGGCTTGTCCGACTACGCTATCGTTTCCCATCTGGTTCCCACCAGCTATACGCCATTGGCGGCGGCCATTACCTCAGCTGGGGTTACTCGGGGGCTGTGACCTGGTCCCTGGTGACCAGGGGCCCTGGTGAAAGGCAGCCTGGGGCTTAGACTCCGCACCCCGAGGGACTCCGGTCTGTGGGTGGTGGCTGTCATCAGTCGGTGCGTGACCCTACCATAATGCCTGCCCATCCATTCCACCGCTCCTGCCCTGACACTGTCATCTACACTGAGCTAGGTTTATTAGGTTGGAATCTCTTTCAACTCCTGGGAAAGCTTGCCTTATCTCTTATGAGGTGTTACAATTTGCAGGTTCTTTGGACAGGGAGGTCCCGGCTCTTTTGGGGGGCTTTATAGCTCCTATGACCCTCCTGTGACATTCTCAACTCACACACATACTGGCCAAATGTCGCTGGGCCTCTCTAAGGAGGGAGGGGGGAAGAATGAGGGAGAAATATATTTGTCAGGATGGTTAATCCCTTTGCTAAGATGGAGGTTGAAGCCAAAATGGTTGAACCGCGTCCATCTCTGGGTATACGCTGTTACAGGGAGTCGTAAAGTTTTGTCCTAGGCTGACAACCCCGCTCCTCTATAGATATAATACAGTGAGTAAGCATTTTCACCCTGGGACAGGAAATGTGTTACTGACCAGACAAGATAATGCAGAGAAATGGTTGAAAAGCCAAACAAGTGCAGCCACTGCATTTAGGGCTCATTCACACTGTAAGGTGCATCCAAGCATACATTTTTTTGCTCATTCCTGCAGGACATTAATTTCAATGGGCTGTCCTATGCACTTGAAACATGAAAAAAATATTGCAGGCTTGATTTTTAACCACTTGCCTACCAGGCACTTATACCCCCTTCCTTACCAGGCCAATTTTCAGCTTTCAGCGCTGCCGCACTTTGATTGACAATTGCGCGGTCATGCAACATTGTACCCATATGAAATTTTGATCATTTTTTTCTCACAAATAGAGCTTTCTTTTGGTGGTATTTAATCGCCACTGGGCGCTTTACCTTTTGCGCTATAAATAAAAAAGTGCAAACAATTTGAAAAAAAAAAAGTAAGTTTATTTGTTTCTTTTATAAAATTTTTCAAACAGGTATTTTTTCTCCATCACTGATGTGCGTTGATGAGGCAGCACTGATGGGCACTGATAGGTGGCACTGATGGGCACTGATAGGTAGCACTAAAGGGCACTGATAGGCAGTACTAATGAGGTGGCACGGATAGGCGGCACTGATAGACAGCACTAATTAGGGGTCACGGATAGGCGGCACTGATATGCAGCACTGATAGGCGGCACTGATAGGTGACACTGATTATGGGTACTGATAGACGGCACTGACTGGCATCACTGCTGGGCACTGACTGGCGGCACTGACTGGCACAACCCCTGGGCACTGACTGGTGGCACTGACTGGCAGCACTGCTGGGCTGCACTGGTGGGTGGCACTGGTGGGCAGCACTGGTGGGTGGGCACAGGTGGGTGGCACTGGTGGGCACAGGTGGGTGGCACTGGTGGGCACAGGTGGGTGGGCACAGGTGGGTGGCACTGCTGGGCACATGTAGGTGGCACTTCTGGGCACAGGTAGGTGGCACTGCAGAGTGGCACAGGTGGGTGCACTGCTGGGCACAGGTGGGGGCACTGCTGGGCACAGGTGGGTGCACTGCTGGGCACGGGTGGGCGGAGCTAGTGGGCGCACTGCTGGGCGGAACTTGCGGGTGTCACTGCTGGGCACCGATCATCAGGGCACTGATCATCAGTGCCCTGATGATCGGTGCCGATCCCCGCTCTGACAACTGCCGGTTCTCGGCAGTACTTTCCACCCAGAACTGGCCGGCCGCAGTGCAGCCGTCATTCGGCTATCTGCGGTCGGCAGGTAGTTAAATTGCGCTGCCCCACACAGTATGGAACTATGCTACCATATTGTTTTGGCTGGTGAAAATGAATGTGCATTTGCCAAATGTGTGGGGGTGCCATTGAGAATTAAGGCAGCATTTTTTTGCATGTGTTCCAGCACTGCACTTGGCATGAATGAGCCTTTAAGGACTGCTAATTTGCAATATATGAAATGTTGGATATTCAAGTGCAGTAAGAACCATCCATAATGTAGTTGGAAAAGTGTACAAGACATAATACCATCACTGCTGCTGTAGTAATAAACGCTTGTAATGTGAATCAATGTGACTCAAAAGACACAGCTCTGTGAGCGTGGATACGTTTAAACTTCACATTGAGGTGTACCTTTATTACAATCAAAGGATCAAAGGGTATGGTGACCTAGGCAAGGTGGAAGACCCGTTCGCTCCTTGGGTGTAGCAGGGCAGAGAAAGTGCTTCTGTGCACTGATGTCTCTGAAACTTGAGAAGACGCATGCATAAGAAACGCTTTGTATAGGTTACCGGCCCTGGCCGCCAGCTTGCATTCCAAGGCAGGATCCTCCTTTCTGCTTCCTACGAGATCGTGATGACGTCAGTTCTGGGACGCCGTGGTCTTGTGGCTTTCCATGAGTGCACAGGAGCACTTTCTCTGCCCTGCCCTGCTACACCCAGGAGTGAACGGGTCTTCCACCTTGCCCAGGCCACCATATCCTTTGATCCTTTGATTGTAATAATGGTACATCTCGAGGTTTAAACTTATCCACTCTCACACTGCTGTTTTTTTTGAGTTACATGTAATCTGCAATGTACAACATTTTGGACCTTGGGTTTTTATACAGTTTAAATATAATATGTATAGAAGTAAGGATAGCGGATCACAGATCCAAACCGATATTCCAGGAGGCAGCCATAGCTCTGGGAACTTGCAAGTAGAACAGTTTCAATACCCTCACAATATACAGTATGTACCACCCCTTCCATCACACTAACTGATACTGCGGCCTGCATGTGGTAGGCCACAGGTGGCTTTGTTTGCATTATGGTGGCTGAGTTCTATTTGTTTCACGGTATCAGTCTTCGCACATATCTAGGATAAAGTTCACTGCACTGTAAATGATAAAGATTTTAGGATTCAATGGGTAGTGTAATGACCATATAAATGTACAAGGCCACAGGGTGAGTGCATTTCAAAAGGTCACTGAATTACTGAATCTTGATATCCTTAACAATTTAGTGCAGGGGTATGTTATATATTATGATACACCAAAATTCCCAGACAGTGACATAAACCGTTATGAACAGACAAGACTGACAGTCATTGGTGAATGGATATACATGAGATTGTGAAAAGCCACACTGATCTCCAAGAATGCTCTCCCCCTTTTCTGCAAAACTATTTGAAAGGAACCTGGTTTTGATTGCATTGGAACAAAAATGTTTGGTATTCTTTTTTCATTTCTATTACAAAAAATAAAAAATCCAGTGGTGAATAAATACCACCAAATTGTCATTCAAAGTGTGACAGCACTGAAAAGCTGAAAATTGGCCTGTGCAGGAAGGAGGTAAAAGTGTCCGGGATTGAGGTTGTTAAAAGCCACAAAAAATGTAAACTATACCCTGGACTAAATCTAAAATTCTAAAGATACCATTGTTTCAAAATATGGAATAATATGCTCTTCAATCTGCTCCTCATTCAGCTGTTTTATTCCAGGACCTATTGTTCCCATTGCTATAGTATATTTTGTGATGTCTGTCAATGGAGATGTACTGTACGTTCCATTTATATGTAGCTAGGTGCCTGGCTAGAGCCAGAGAGTGATTTAGGGCACTGTGCTGCAGTGCTCTCTGGACTTCAGCTGAATGGGCTAACACTACCTCGCTCAAGAGACTTGATGATTGCCAGCATTGCATCATGGAAGATGAACTTCAAAAAAAGAAACTTTACTATGGCAGTTTATGGACCATTGGACTATAATTCCCAATGTGAACCAGGTATAAGGCTGCAGTGGTAGGCATTGATAAGCAGGACTGATAGGCCCTGATGGGCACTGATAGGCTGCACTGATGAGGCGGCACTGGTGGGCACTGATGAGGAGGCACTGATGAGGCTGCACTGATATGCGCCACTGATGGGCACTAATATGCAGCATTGAAGGGCACTGATAGGCTGCACTGATGAGGCAGCACTGATATGCATTGATGATGAGGCTATGATGAGGCTGCACTGATATGCAGCACTGATGGGCACTAATAGACGGCAATTATGGGCACTGATAAGTGGCACTGGTGGGCACTAATATGTAGCATTGAAGGGCACTGATAGGTGGCACTGACAGGCAGGACTGACTGCCACAGATTGGCAGCTCTGACTGGCACAGATTGGCAGCACTGCTAGGCACTGATGGGCAGCACTTCTGGGCACTGATGGGGCTGCACTGATAATCAGGGCACTGATAATCAATGCCCTGATTATCAGTGTAGCTGTCTCCTTTCACAATTGCTGGTACTTTCCTCACTGTGACAGCGTGAGTAAAGTACTGCCGATATCCGACAAGTGCAGCACAAGTGACACAGCTGACCATGTGGTAAAAGGCCACTGTGATTGGCCCGTGTCATGTGATCAGCTGTGTCCAGGTGCACGCTGCTGGGGGGGCGCATTCTGGGAGGACATCCTATTATGCCCACCCAGAACTGAATGACCACGCTGTAGCCATCATTCGGCTATAGTGCGATTAAGAAGAGGTTAATACCAAAGGACCTTTTCTCTTTGCTGTTAGGAGACGGAGGTGTGCACATCGCTTCTCCTGTGTGCATATCAACCTGTCACAAGCCTGCGACTGTGTGCTGAGGACCAGTCACTACAGGCAGATCCAGAAGTCAGCAGATCCCTGTTGTAGACATGTGCACGCCGGAAATTTTCATTTACTTTTACATGCAAAAGTTCATTAAACAATTTTGTTTAGTCATAATCGTTATGTTGACCTTATTTGTTTTCAGAATTCATTTCGTATCTTCAGCATTTGTTTCATATATTTGTTGGTCTGAGTGGATTCAGAAAATGCTGCAGTTTTTCAGGAAGATTGTTATATAATCCATATTTAATTGAATCAGATGGATTCGAATCGGAAGGTTTAGATATTTTGGACACTAGTCCAACCCATAAAGAGAAATAGCATGAGCTGATTGGACAATATTGACTGGTGTCATGCGCATCCAAATTAACGCATGGAATGAAATTCCAATCCATTAGTTATTCGAATCTAAATTATTGAACAAATTTGAAAATTTTATAAATTTCCCCATGGGCCCAAACTACTATCGCATCATGTGACGTCATCTGAAACAAATGTATTCATTAATTTTGTTATGACTTTTTTTCAGATTCGTTGACATTTATTATTATGTCCAGTCTGAGATTTGTATACATCTGGATCTCCGAAAATGACATTTACTGGGACTGTACTTGTGTGCATCACCATAAAGTATGGGCCCCAACAATAGCTGAAGACCTAGGGCTAAAGTCTGCTCACTCAGCTGATTCACAAGAACTTTGTCTATTGTCCATAGTAAGAGGTAACTCTTAAGGATGTTTCAAAACTCATTGCTACCATTCATATAGAGTGCACTCTAAAGTGGATATATCCTACTGTTTACAGTATAGGATTATAACTTTTTTTCTTAATGGTTGAACTGGATAGACTTTTGTCTTTTTTCAGCCAGACTAACTATATAACTATGTGTAGTGATACCCCGAAGGGGCTGCTTAAGTTTGTTCACTCCGCCACTCTGCCTCTCAACCCCAAGAATTGTCTCAGTCCCAACTGACACACTTGGCAATAGTGTAAGTGCAAGGACCAGTGAAAAGCACACACGTTATAATAAAACACAGAGATCAGCTTTACTGTAAGACCTCTATGGGAAGTAATAAACATTAACAACAGGTATTCGTTAGGTGAATCAAGAGAGCAGCAAATACTGTAACCGAAAGCAATATAGCTCTCTTTTACACTCAGGCTGCTTTCAGGGGATTCCAACCGTGAATAACCCCAAGAGCAAAGGCAAACACTTAAATGGCAACCTCAAAGTGGGTCTAAACTCCTTTACATAAATTTGGCTCTATTATGTCCAAGCAGGAGGAGAGCAGAAGAATGACTGTCTGTTGTGTCAGACTTCTCCCTTCTAACCCCTGACACCACAAGCCCAGTAGGCAAACACTGTACCAACACTGTACCCAACTGATGCTTAATAGCTACTTTCCAAGGTAAAGCTATTCCCTCACACACCATGCAATATAGAGACCTGAATACGCATGCGTGTGCCCGTATGGCACCAGTAACTTCAGTCTCTTGGTAACAGGATGAATCTTGGGATCTGCAGCTAGCCACTTTCGTTGGTGCACTTAAACTCCTATGGTAAAGTATAATTGTAATCCCGTTGCAGTATTTGTATAGCATGGCAAATACTGTGTCTGTTTATCAGAGCCATCTGCACAACCCAGTGCCTGGTGAGTATGGGCAAAGTGTAATGTCTCTGTATGTGTGCAGTGTTCCTGTCATCCCTCTCACCAGATCCTGTGACAAAGGCCCAAACGATCGTCCTGGAAATGACAGGCTCCTCTGGTAACCTCACGATGAGCGCTTCTGTATTGTAGGTCCACATCTCTCAGTTTGGATGTTCCCCTGACTGATGCAGATAACTCAGCATGCTGTGAACTGACCCTAAGCACTTCTCTGCTAGGTCCAGACTGTTACCTTGCCACATGCAGACTGCCTCCCCCGAGGAAAAAGCAAGATGGAGTCCTTCACTCGATCTCACTAAGCATGATGGCCTTTGAAGTTCTATTTTTTACAAGCCTATCAGGCTGTTTCTGTTCAAGACTGCATATTCCACAATGCTTTGCAGCTGCACCTCCTGCTTGAGAAAGTCCCTGTCATTGGCTACTTTAATGGCTCTTCTGATTGGCTCTCTCTCTATTACAGTCTAAGAGGAGAAAGGGGGGGCTGAAATCCCTCACTGCTTTGTCTGTGTCCAGTGCAATTGTCAGGTTTCACAGGAGATGCCAGTCAGCAGATTACAGCAGTCACAGCAATTTTGGTCTGTATACCTTGGACAAGACTTCTTGGACAAGGGGGCAACAGTTTTCGCTTCTCTTCAACTCAGATCCCTAATAAAGAATGCTGTACATGCACAGGTTCAGCTTGGCTGGCCTAATCCCTGTGTGCCAGAATGACTAGCTCCTGCATATGCACAGAAGTGACGTCATCCCACGCCAGCCAATGAAGATGGTCATAAACTGGCATACAGAAGAAGATGCTGGTGAGGGATTGTTGGAAAGGTGAGTATTAACCCTTTAATTCTGCTTTAATTCACACAACTTTAACACAAGTATAACAATCTTTATTACAGCCCATTGTTTGTTATTTTTCAAATCTGATTAGACTAACCTGAAAATAACTGTCACTTTAAAAAAAAAAGGATTTTCATCCCAGTGTGTTAGATTTGTGAATTTAGCTAAATGTCTCTTTTACACCTCATGGCTGCCAGCATTGGTGTGCCTTCTGTGTCCATAATGGCTGATAATGTTAGTGTAATACCAAGGCCAGCCAGTCTACTGGGGTAGAAAAGAAGGGGTGACGCAACAAAGTTGACCTACAGGGCTGAACACAATAATCTTGCCTGCCTGTCAGTTATTTTTAAGTACAACTCTCATGATATACAAGCACCATGACCATCCTCAGGAATCTCAAGTTCCCCAAATCCAACACCTTCTATCAGTGACAAGAGATGACCCACAACTTTCTACTGCCTAGTAAGGCTGCATCTCATTGTGATAGTCTAGTAAGAAAGGTAAGAGCGCTGTTAGGCAGAATTGAGATTTCCACTAGCACTGTTGGAATCCCTGGCTTATGTGAATGTAGGCAGGTGCAGTCTACATTCTCCACTGCAGGTGGTGCTTGTCTAGAACAGCAATGCAGCTGGGGGAGGAAGTCAAGACAAACTGGGTTTCTCTATGATTTCCTCGGTCCTGCGATCCCTGGGGTAGGCGTGCCGATTGTAGCACCCCTCTATATAGCCAGGGGGAGCTAGTTACATTTTTTTTTTGTTAGAGAGGCTGAGTAGCAGCCTAGGAAAATAGTCAGCAGGGTCAAATTTGGGTCAGGGTTGAGAAGCTCTGCAGGTCGGTTCCTTGATACCTCCTGGGGGTGAGGAGGAGCTGGCCTGCACACTTAGAGGACTTTGGCCAATCCCCAAGCAGAAGGCTTGGCATGGGGCCAGGGCAACATTTAAGTGTGACTGAGCCTGCTCAGCAGCAGAATAGTTTGAGTGGAAGATGTAAGGAATGCAGGGGCCTGGGAGGGGACCAAGTGGGAAAGGGCATACCTACAGGCAGGGACCTGGAAAGGAGGATCACTCAGCCCCACTGGTCCCTGGAGGGAGGACCACCTGTGGAGCCAGAGAAGGAGCAAACCCAACAGAAGGCCTGAAAGAAGCCACCAACCCAACCAGCTCACAGGCAAGAACTGAGTGAGTACCTACACCCCCTGGGCCAGCTACGGGGAAAGAGCATTCTCCTTGCCTTGGACACCTTGGACTGTTTAACTTACAGTGGCAGACACTGGATCCCCTTGCCCAGGGATTCCTCCAGACAGCTGGGTATAGAAGAGGATTTTTCTGGGGTCTGGGATGGTACAACAGAAGAGGCTGGAGAGTTCTCCCAGAAGAGAATTTCCTATCTTGGACTTATATATACAGTTGCCAGGAAATTGTCCTCAGTTTACTGTTCCTTGGGCATCCTACACACCCCTTACCCCATCCAAGTTAAATACCCCTAATAAAATGGAAAAAAAAAACAAGCTCAAGAACCGCTTACTGTCTACAGAATGCAAGTTTGTGGAAAATGTGTGTTGCCTGGCTGTGCAGGAGTATAGGGGGACCCAAAATCTCAGAATTTCCTAAGGGGGTAGTGCTTCACTACTTTTGATTTTTAGGGCATGTTTAGGTAATTTTTGTTCTCTTTGTTAGCCAGAAAAACCTTCTGGCTTCACTTTGCTACTATGTATTACGTATTTTGAGCTAAGAACAGCCTCTGAATCTAAGCTTTACCCACACATTATCACCCGGTCAAGGGAGCGAACCCTTATTGGGAATTGAGACCCTCTCATTGTACAGGAGTGTGAAGGGACCAGGATCAGAAGGTACACAGAAAAAGTTTTGTACTTCGGAATAATAAAAATGGACTAGTTTACAAAATTTCACAGTTTTGCTTTAAAGTTTGTCCATTCCCCTATGGTGAAGGCCACAGTGTATATTTATTGTATTGTTTGTTCTATTTAGTACAATACGAAAAAAAAAAAAAGAATTGTTGTGTTGGCCACTGACTTCCAGTGGAGCTTTATCTGTATTAAATTGATTTGATTTCTTCTGATCCATCTGTGGCCAGGACTTCCTGATGGTATCCAGCAGCCCACTCTTCCCTTCCTTCCTTCCTTCCTTCATTCATTATTAAATTTTGATTGCCTTTTGCTCCTGTTATCTTTTTTTGATGTCAGTATGATCACATTCTTTTGCTGTTATCCTAGCAGTTATGCTGTATCTTACATAAAAGACAGGTGTATAGATATATATTTTTTATGCTAAAGTAAAACAAGTACCAATACTTTAGAATAGCTTAGCCGCCATCCATTATTCTTAAAATATATTTCTATGGACACAAATTTTTCATCTCTTTATAGATTTAGGGAACGTGTGAAGTACTGTGGTTAATCATTTCAAAACAGCTATGATTTAATCTTCTAATTCAAAAGTAAGCTGATCTTTTTAATGGAACCTACCAGGCGGTGTCTTGACCTTCTTGTTGGTTTGTGATTCACGACCTCTGCTGCCTATATGTTTCAGCAACCAATCACAAAAGAAAGGGTTCTGTCATTTAAACCATGGAAACAGTTGCCAAGTGATGACTAGCATCTGTTTCAGGATATTATTTAGCTGTCATTGTCTGTTTAAATTGTTTTATCAGTCTAAAATAAATGCTGACAGCAAACCAGCCATTACTGAAACCAGTAGGTATAGGAGAACATTGTTGTGTCAGGGGATGATGGGCAGGTGTTTCCTGGGCACTACTTATCTAGTCTACCTAGATTCAAATACTTTACCAATATTGGTACTAGATACAAAATACAAGCCTACTAACCATAATAATATTTGTGTAGCACTAGCCCTGAAGGAGCTGCTGGTATTAACTGTTTTTGGCCCAGCAAGTACAGAGGCTGCCCGTCCCCACAAGTAATAGTCCATTCACACTGACTCCACTAAGCAGTCTAAGGGGTGTCTTTAAGTTTTATTGCTCAAAGAACCTCAACAGGAGAAGGGAACTGGGACATGGGATACTCAAAATGCTCAGTAGTTAGTAATTAGAGGACACTCATCATCTGGTTCCCTTGTGCCAATGCAGTACTGCCGGTACCAGTGCAGCTTCCAGTATACTACTCAGTCACAAGGATCAGTTTAAGATCACTACTCTCAAGTCTCCAGGACAACTTCCTCCAAATTCGGTCCAGTGAGTGAGACAGCATCTCTCAGAACCAGATCCCTTGTAGTGTGGTTTTGCAATCAGCTCCAAGCAAAGTCCAGTCCTGGCATTGCTGAGATCCTCAAGAGCAGCTGTTCAGTCCATGGACAGCTGTAAGGGATTTCCGGCAAGAAGAATAGCGATTGGAAATGCGCATAGGAATTCCCACTGGAGAATTGCCGGTTGTGCGCATGCGCGCAGGAACGCGTGATCGCGCAGACGCACGCATATGTGCACACGCACGGTGAAGATTGGCACCAGACAGCCTATTTAAGGAGTGCCTCTGCTCATGTTCAGTGCTGACTGGTCTTCAGTTCCCCCGTGTCCTGCTTGTTCCTGTGTGATTCCTTTGATGCTGGCCCGGCTTGTTCCTCACCTGATTCTGATTGCTCTCCTGATACTGGTTCCTGACTTTGGCTCTGCTCCTGACCTTGGCTTTTCCTTCTGATTCTGTACCGTGCTGCCCAACTGTTGACCCTGGCTATTCCATGACACTGCTCCTGTCTCTTGTCCTCGCTACCTGCCTTGCTCTGGTGCACGCCTGGCAATCTACAAAACCTGCTCTGCCTACTACTACTGTGCCAAAATCAGAGGATCATCAGCCTTCCAAGGTCATCATCTGCGAGAGCTGCAAACAACAACTACTGGCACTCTTGTTCCCCTGGGTCCTAGACTCCCTCTGTTCCAACTCCAGCGGGGTCATGGCTAGTGACACAAGTGAGGCTGACCTCGTCATTTCAGTCTCCCATCAGGTACGTGACAACAGCCTGAGGAAAGAAGCCCCTCTGGCTCTAGAACCCTCCTGGGGAGAAGGAACCCTGCTCTCCAGTGTCTCATACTGTTTATCTCCATTTCAGCTCTTTACTGGACACTCCTCTGCAGGGATTGGCTGGAACCTGATAAATATTCAGGCTGGTTGTTTTGAATCTCTCACCCTAAGCTCTGAAAGCTTCTTCCAGAGGCAGGGGGAAGCAATCAAGCTCCCAGCCTGTGAGACCCTTGAGCAAGCTAGAACAAATTATCACTGCTCTCTTGATTACAGAAGAAGCCCAGAACTAACTTTGCTTTGCATTTTATGCTCAAAGGGTGCTACATTTGTTTATAATAATCTAAAAAAAAACATTAAAGCTATACTGTTCAGAGAACACAACCAGGTGATTGAGCCACCACTTGCGGCTGCAAGCAAAGTCACAATCAGTATTAGCTTCTTTCTTACTTGCACTACAACCAGGAATTGGCTACATAACATCTTCCATATTGGTCTACGACACCTTTTGATGCATTTAAAGAGAGTTCCTTTTCCTATGCACATAATAGTTTCTAAGGAAACTTTCTATTTCTGCTACATCTTCAACCACCACTTGCCTATGGTTTTATCTTTCAACAGATTTACTACCCATGAAAAATATCTTTTATTTTCAGTAAGAGGCCCACGTGCATTACTTCCAGTTGGCTGTATGAAAATATTCAACTTGGCTTACAGTTTTTCAAGTAAAGATTCTTCTGGTATGTTGTTAATTGGACATTTAAAGAAGAACTACAGGCAAAGGTGTTATTTTCCCATGCAGTAGGGCTGTGCACGCACTGCATGCGCTAAGTGTCTAGGGGCTCGGAAAGCAAAGTTATACTTACCTAATCCATCTAGCTCCAGATATGAGGATGGCAGAAACAGTCCACCACTAGATGTGGGGGAGCATGGTTTTTTGGAGCCCCACTGCATGGAAAATATAAAAGTTTTGACCGGAGTTCTGCTTTTTATAATGTGTTTATTCATAACCTACAAACTTTCATCTAAGGTTATCTTTGGCATAGACCCTGCATTTTTCTTGGTAAACGGAGCAAGCGGTGGAACAAATACTTTTGTGATTTAAGAATCTGATCATACTGCAAGTATTTGTCATGCCACAGGAAAATATATCTACATAAAAATTGTATAGCTAAAAGTGGCTTTTACCATTTGCTAGATACAGGTTTCTGCATATGTGGTACAAACAAACGGTAACTGCCCTTTGTAGCAAGGAGCACATAGAAGAGTGACGTATGTTAAACAACAACAGAGAAAAATTCCCTGCTCAATTTACCAACCAATGATAAATTAAGGAGAAGAGAACATATGGTTTCTTCCCAGTAACCAAAATACATGCATTGGTCCTGACGAAGCTGAGTGTGATACGCCCATCGTCGAAACGCGTTGACGTCATACGTCAGACAAGTCACTTCCGGTCATATGCATTGGCGCCACACACGCTGACCAGAAGGGAAGTGGCCATATTTGCTGGCCATGAGTCGTGCAAGGCTGCACAAGCACCAAGGGGAGAACGGAGCCCGCCGGATACAGTCCTGATGGTGGCGGCTGCCTCCGGGACTATGCCTGGTAATCCAGACGAAGGAAACTCTGTGAGAGTATTACCTATGGCTTGGGTGGTGAGTGAACTGTCACACAGCTACACGGAATAAGGCGTTTGATCGCCACTTTATACATTTATATGCCATAATGTATATTGAGTGACTGTCCATTTGTCATCAATTCATTACAGGATGGGGACAGAATGATTTACCATCCAGGTGCTAGGCACCTTTTATATTTTACAAGAAACGGAGGAACCAGCAGGCTTTACACTTTTATCAATATTAAGGTGGTTAATAGCCCGCATAATGTGGTGAAGAAACCCCTTGAAGCAGGGCCCTGCCATCTTTATTATATTAAGGATATCAACGGTGATTCTTACACTAATGACTCTGCATCCATACAAAATGGACTTGTTCATGGTGACACTGTACTGCTAGGGTGACAGTATGTAAAAAAAAAAAAATAAAATAAATAATATAAAAAAAAATAAAAATGTAAAAAAAAGTTTAAAAATTATAATTTTTGGTTATAAACTAATTTGGCTTATTTTTTTTTTACTAAAAAGATAACGGAATAAATTTTGGCCAAGATTTATTATGAAATTCTATTTATTTGCAAAATTTTATAAGAAAACACTTTTTTTCAAAATTTTTGGACATTTTCATTTACATAGCAAAAAAAATAAAAATCCCAGCAGTGAATAAATACCACCAAAATAAAGTTTTATCTGTCTCAAAAAAATGGTAAAAAATTCATATGGGTACAGTGTTGCATGACCGCGCAATTGTCATTCAAAGTGTGATAGCGCTGAAAGCTGAAAATTGCCCTGGTCAGGAAGGGGGTAAAAGTGTCCGGACTGGAAGTGGTTAATAGTTCATGCAATATCATACTGATAAGGCATTATATGTTGGATTTCTTTGACAGGAGCCATGGCAGACAAATTTACATCGTCTGACTTCTTGACACTGTTCATTGACCAATACAAGCAGATGCCTTGTTTGTGGAAAGTCAAGTCCAATGATTACTCGGACAAAAATAAAAAGCATGAGGCCTACAACAAGCTTGCTGAAATGTGCAAAGCTGTCTCTCCACAAGCAAATGTCAATTATGTCAAACACAAAATTGCTAATCTGAGGACTGTATTTAAAAAAGAACTGAACAAAATCAGTGCATCTGAACAGTCAGGGGCTGCAGCAGATGACATCTATGTACCAAGACTTTGCGCTTTCTAACTGATCAGTGTGACTCCAGAACCTCATTGTCAACTCTCCCATCAACTTCAAATTAGTTGTCACCTGAATTGTATGGAGATGACCAGGAGGAGCTACCACTGATACAGGAGCAATCAGTGACACAGGAGCTACCACTGACACAGGAGCTATCAGTGACACCAGTAAAATATTTTATTTTTTGACACCTTTTATTCCTGAAATGATCCATTCCTACTATTATGCACTATTTGCCTACATATATGCCTGTCATCTGAATGTACTTTAGAACTTTGGATGATTTGTTAAATACTACCTTACTCCTTTCCATCCCTAGGAAATTTCAGATGGAACCATCATGTCACCACCAAGAACACCTGTGGCTAGACCAAGAAAAAGAAAAAATCTGGATGATGCTACGACATCCTTCCTGAAGCAAGCTTCAGCAGCCCTACAGAGAAGAGCTGATGAACAGGATGCCTTTGGAATCTTGACAGCAAATAAACTGCTAAACATGTCTGTTCACCAGAGACAAATGGCTGAGTGTCTGTTGCTCCAAGTAATGAATAAAGTGGCAAGAGGTGAGAATACCCCAAACACCAGCATTGCAGAATCACAACCTGCACCTCCAATGCCACCTCCAACAGCACCACCACCTCCGTCATCCCTGCAGCATACACCACAATGGCATTATCCTGCACCTGATCGTCAATCCTTGTCATGGTGCCAGGATTATCATTACATCAGTCTTTAGTTTAATGTTCTGTTTTCTTTGTTTTCTGGACATGATATAAAGCACTATGTTGTGCACTTGGTTCATCTTGGTTATTGGTTATTTTTGTAACATGGTGTATTGTGAATAATAAAGTTATTGTTGAAAACATATAATTTTTATTTGTGATTTTTTTTTTTTTACAACATGCAAACACACACATTAATTGTGATGCAGTGACATATGTAATGTTAGTTTTTTGGGTGTTGGGTGAAGAAAACTGTTTAATGACATCAATGGCTGTAATGCTACGAATATTCTGTGGTGTTTACTTTCTTCAGGTTCTTCCGGGTCATAAGCAGCTTCCGATCATGCGCGGGCTTTCGTATTGAAAACTGTACACATTAAACGAAAATCATTCATTCTGTTCAAAAGCGACAAAAATTTTGATGTTTGCACCATCGTTAATTTTCATTCGTAAGATCGGAATCAGCTGTCGAAAATGATGTACACACCGTCAGAAAATTGCACGATTGCTCGAATACGTTCGTCCGATTTTCGTATAGTGTGTACGGGACATTACTCACCATACTGTATCTATGGAGATGCCATGTTGTCACCCTAGGACACAGCTAAAACATCATTCTCAATCATATCCCCCGGACGAAGCCACGTGACCCTGTGGTGCAACGCGTTGGGGAGGGGCAAAGACGTCACCATGTACCCGACTCCTATGCACGGCGAGTACAGGAAGTGTGTGTCCACACGCCGCTTAGGCTGGACACAGTACACTATAAGCGATTTGATGGTTTTAAATTTGTAGGTGCACATTTGGCACCAATAAATTTATATGCTCACCAAGGATAAGGCACTATTCCTCTTTTTTTTCCTCCCGGCAATACGCTGAGAAATAGGGAAAAAGCAAACAATATCTGTTGGAAGGAGGACCTCACCCAGGACCCATTCACAGCAGAAAGGAGAACCAGTCAGCTCGTTTCTCATAGAGGAATACACCAAGTAACTCTTGTTATTTTAATCATTTTTATATCCGGAATTATTTGAACAGTAAGTTACAGTGAAAAGTCCCATTCTGATGGGATCTCATTCATAATTGGACTTCTATTTACATTGGACATTTCATCAATTATTTATTTTTAAGTATATATTAATTTTGATATATTTATTTATTGACATTTATTTATTTATTTTTGACATATTTATATATAATATATATATATTTTTTTTTTATCATACCACATTAATGAATTGCATTTTTTACAATAATGAATTGCATACTTTATATTTGATCAATTGAGGTTAACAATTTATCATTTAACTATCGATTCTATCTTTTTACGGGCATAATATAAGGGTGCGGCACCATATTTTTAAAAATTTGTTAAAACATCACTCTCTCTCCTCATAACAAAGGTGAGGGTTTTTTTGTAGCCTTTACAGATAGCTGGAACAAGGTAACTGATAAGAATGCAGCACAAGCTGGTAGTTATCAGCTCACAAGATTTATGGAAGAATCAATGGGTATTTTTTGTTCCTTTTTAAATAGATATAACAAAATACTTTATATGGAATATTTAAGGCCCCATTCACACCTGCGCTTTCTAGGAATGCATGCTGAAATACGCGTTTCCTAAAAATGCACTAAAATACACATCCAACTTACAGCGCCATTATTTCTTAATGACAACCCAAACACGGTTAGCAGATAAGCGTTTTGTTGTGCAACTAAATGCGCATTACAAAAACACACGAGGCTCAGGTGCAGGAGCATGAAAAAACACACATATGTGAATGGACAGACCAAAAATGATCATATAAGTTGAGACTGTTGTTAGGGTTTCCATACCCTTTAAACAGCAATGTTAAGACATAACTGACTTCAGTTGTGCCCATGTGAATATACCTACATAGCATACAGTACAGAGTTGCAAGCACGGATGGGTTTGGAAAACACTGGTTTCATTGAAACAGAATTTTACAATCTGAAATAATATATTCAGATATACTTAACTCCAGCTGATTAGATGTTGGCAATATGTGACAAATGAGCATTTTCTCACTTTCTACATCTTGGTTAAAATCTGCAATTTCTCTCAAAACTGTTGATTAAGCAAGAAAGCAGCTTAAAGAGTAATTATAATTAGATGCAACCATTATAGGGATGATTTAGTACCATACATGCTAATGCACAAGCCTCAACATTATTCTATCTAATTAAGTTCCACTTATAAAGGAAACACTGCTACATTTTATAATGAGAACATTAATAATAATTACGTGTGGTATTTATATAGTGCCCTTACTGTACACTTGAAAGGTACCCAGTGTGTCAGAACGTTCTTGGCACCTTGCAAGGGGCCACAGTGAAGGGCAAAGAGCAGACTTATGACAATGTTGGAAAGCTGCCGACAAGAAAGCCTGGACAGAAGGCAATGAAATCATCCTGGCTCACAGAACAAAAGTAGGTTCTAATGCCTGAATCTGGAATCTAACCCCTCCCCCCTAATAATGTAAATCTAGGGAATGCATTTATGATACTATTATACTTACAAGGAAGTGATACCTTTTTTGTAGTACTCAACAAAGGACATTTAGATCCACCTTTTCCCCCAAGGAGCTTACATCCTAATTTCCTAACCACAGACACATATGGGCACACAGTAGGAAGCCTTTGTACCTGGCACAGGCACAGGTATAACATATGTAGACACAGGAAAACATACAAGTTCCATGTAGATAATGTCCTTGACAGAAACTGTATCCAGTACTCTGCAAGAGTGATAACCACTTAGTCAATATGATGCCAAGAAAACGTCTGGTATCGTCACGGTCTGGGGTCAGGCTTGGAGACCAGTGTATGTAGCAGTAGAGAGGCTCACAGGTAGTCAGCTGGAAATGCACAAGCAGATAACCATAGTGGATGCTGCAGGCTCACCTGAAGCATGGGGTCTAAGAACTAATCGCCAGAACTCCTCATGGTGGAGATGGATGATTCTGCGTGGTACTACCAGGTTGTGGACCTCAGAATCACCCCACCAGGAGGTGAGCAAGCTGGGGTCCGGTAGCAGATAAAGAAGGTAGAGATTAATGGAAGAATAGTCAGTAAACAAACCAAAGGTCAGTAACAAGTAGTAGCTGGATGGGATTAGACAGAAGCGTAGTCGGTGAACAAGCCAAGGGTCGGTAACTGAGTGGTAGCAAAGATAAGGACAGCAGGAGGTATGCAAGGAGCAAGGTTTTGGCTAGAGAGAGCATAATAATCTGGCAAACAGGAAAGGCAGAGACATGGCTTAAATCAGGAAGTTCATAGGAGGAGCAAAGGGTTCAATATTCAAGAGAAACAAGATACAAGGAAAGGTTGTCCATGGAATCAGGAATGGAGCTGTCCAGGCTCCCTGGTGGCACAGAGAGAACATCCACATCTAGACACCAAAGAGGTTTCAGGTTCAGACCCAAGTCCTGACAGGTATATACAGTATGTGTATAATTTCCTGAAGAGGACCTGTGCTGTAGAAACTGTGCCCAAAAAGGCATGTAGAGGGCAAAGGACTAGTGCATTATCTGTGGTCCCAATCTAGCTGAACTTACCATGATTGTGTTTCTGTCTATGTGTAGATGACCATCATGATAACTCTTATAACTGTTGGAGAAATAATCGAGCAGCAGCAGAAAAGGTGGAAAAAGTACATATTCACAGTCCTTAAAGTGGTTCTAAATTTCAAAAGTGTTTTTCCTTAATGCATTTCTAGGTAAAGAATGTTTTACAATATGCCGTGTACCCCCCCTCATCCCCCCACTTACCTAAATACTTACCTGAGTCCTCAATCGATCCAGCGCTGTGCCTGGATGCATCTACTCTCTCCTTCTGCTCACAGAGACTGAGACAGCAGCAGGAGCTTCTTCTGCTGTGGATAAAATGCTGTCAGAAGGGAGTGAGCTTTAGGGCCAAGCCACACTGTGCATGTTAATGGATGCACACATCTCGGCTGGGAATTGAGCCCGCATGTCTGCTCCCATAGCAAGTGGCCTGCCCAGGGTGGGCAGACACAGAAGAGGAGGAGCAGAGAGCACCAACTGGGGATCTGAGAAGAAGAGCTTCAGGACTGCTTTGTGCAATACCATTACACCGAGCAGGTAAGTATAACATGTTAATTATTTTAATGTGCAAAAGTGACTTTAGAAATGCTTTAAATACAACTTCCACTTCAGCAAGGAAAACAGTGAACAGCTCTGTAGTGACATCAATATATCTTACTCCAAATCTGGTAAAGTAGCAGTAAAAAGCAGCAGTTCCTTAAGGTATCCATACATATATATATATCCTATATATGGATTCAGATTTCTCTCATTTAACCCATGGATCAAGAGAAAATCAATTGATTTCCCCATCCACATTAACAGTGTGGATAGAGGAGTCTTCACCGGTGACTTTTGTATTCAGGCGGACGCCACACCTACAGCTGCCTGAGTACAGTAGTACTGCCAAACAGTGATTGCATCCAATAAGATACAGTTCCTATTTGGACAAACATTTTTCATCTAGAACAGTCAATGCTTAAATCAACTTTTGTCGAGCCGGAAAGTGGCGGGCCATCCATGGCTCACATTTTAGTCGATTCAGCAGGAATCAGCTGAAATTCAAGCTATCTAGGCCAGTCTCATGTCCCATACACACGATAAGAAAATCATACGAAATTTTTCACAGAACCACTGATCAAACTATTTTCTCTTTGTTGATGAGCAGGATGTTTTAACCGATAATGATATTGTGAACTAAAAAATCTGGTTGAACAACAGTGAAAAATGTTGTTGTTTCGCATACGACCAATTTTCTATGCGGTGGTATGACGGTCGTACGAAAAAAATCTATCAAGCGATATCATGCAAGAGTGGAAACAGAAGATGACCCGGATGTTTATGTCCAAGGAATCTTCGTAAACACAAACGAAAAATCCAAATGTTACAAGTAGATTGAGATAATGAAACCAGAATTCTGCAGATTATATTTTTATATATCACTATTTCACTATTTTTCACTATCACTATTTTTGTATATACAGTCAGGTCCATAAATATTGGGCCATCGACACAATTCTAAAATTTTTCGCTTTATACACCGCTACAATGGATTTGAAATGAAGCGAATAAGATGTGCTTTAACTGCAGACTGTCAGCTTTAATTTGAGGGTATTTACATCCAAATCAGGTGAACGGTGTAGGAATTACAACAGTTTGCATACGTGCCTTCCACTTGTTAAGGGACCAAAAGTAATGGGACAGAATAATAATCATAAATCAAACTTTCACTTTTTAATACTTGGTTGCAAATCCTTTGCAGTCAATTACAGCCTGAAGTCTGGAACACATAGACATCACCAGACGCTGGGTTTCATCCCTGGTGATGCTCTGCCAGGCCTCTACTGCAACTGTCTTCAGTTCCTGCTTGTTCTTGGGGCATTTTCCCTTCAGTTTTGTCTTCAGCAAGTGAAATGCATGATCAATCGGATTCAGGTCAGGTGATTGACTTGGCCATTGCATAACATTCCACTTCTTTCCCTTAAAAAACTCTTTGGTTGCTTTTGCAGTATGCTTTGGGTCATTGTCCATCTGCACTGTGAAGCGGCGTCCAATGAGTTGTGAAGCGTTTGGCTGAATATGAGCAGATAATATTGCCCGAAACACTTCAGACTTCATCCTGCTGCTTTTGTCAGCAGTCACATCATCAATAAATACAAGAGAACCAGTTCCATTGGCAGCCATACATGCCCACGCCATGACACTACCACCACCATGCTTCACTAATGAGGTGGTATGCTTAGGATCATGAGCAGTTCCTTTCCTTCTCCATACTCTTCTCTTCCCATCACTCTGGTACAAGTTGATCTTGGTCTCATCTGTCCATAGGATGTTGCTCCAGAACTGTGAAGGCTTTTTTAGATGTCGTTTAGCAAACTCTAATCTGGCCTTCTTGTTTTTGAGGCTTACCAATGGTTTACATCTTGTAAACCCTCTGTATTCACTCTGGTGAAGTCTTCTCTTGATTGTTGACTTTGACACACATACACCTACCTCCTGGAGAGTGTTCTTGATCTGGCCAACTGTTGTGAAGGGTGTTTTCTTCACCAGGGAACGAATTCTTCGGTCATCCACCACAGTTGTTTTCCGTGGTCTTCCGGGTCTTTTGGTGTTGCTGAGCTCACCGGTGCGTTCCTTTTTTTTAAGAATGTTCCAAACAGTTGTTTTGGCCACGCCTAATGTTTTTGCTATCTCTCTGATGGGTTTGTTTTGTTTTTTCAACCTAATGATGGCTTGCTTCACTGATAATGACAGCTCTTTGGATCTCATCTTGAGAGTTGACAGCAACAGATTCCAAATGCAAATAGCACACTTAAAATGAACTCTGGACCTTTTATCTGCTCATTGTAATTGGGATAATGAGGGAATAACACACACCTGGCCATGGAACAGCTGAGAAGCCAATTGTCCCATTACTTTTGGTCCCTTAACAAGTGGGAGGCACATATGCAAACTGTTGTAATTCCTACACCATTCTGACCAACCTGATTTGGATGTAAATACCCTCAAATTAAAACTGACAGTCTGCAGTTAAAGCACATCTTCGTTTCATTTCAAATCCATTGTGGTGTATAGAGCCAAAAATTTTAGAATTGTGTCGATGTCCCAATATTTATGGACCTGACTGTGGGTAATGTACAGGGGCGGACTGACTACTCATGGGACCCCCAGGCAATAGGGGATCATGGGGCCCCTGTGTCCTTGCCCAAACTCAATAAAGCCTATGAAAAAGGTACCAGGGGCATCTCATGGGGCCCCCTACTGACCCCAGGCCCTTGGGCAGTGCCCGAGTTTCCAAATGGTTAGTCCGCCCCTGGTAATGTAATAAACTAATCCAACATATCCTTTTCGTGGTAAAACATATAAATCCCACATAAAACCCAAAATTAAAATCTACAAATATAATCAATTTATACAATCAAAATAAATATTAATCACTTAAACTTAAAAATTGTGTTCAAATTAAATTCACTCCCAATTGTGTCTCAAAATCACAAAAATAAAATTACATAAAATAAAATCCCAATGTGTCCAAAATCCAAGTTCCAAATTTTTCACTTCAATCCAGTTAAAAGGAAATTGATCCTAAATATTCCATGAAAACCTGAAAAAAAAGAAAGAAAAAGAAAATTCATAGTGTATTATCTTTTTTAAATATATGTACTTCACTCTGTGCAAAACACAAAACCACTCTTAAAATAGTGAGAGAAAAAAAACAAAAAACTTGTGCAAGTAATATATAAATATATACTTATTCTTTCACTGCATAAATCAATAAATAAATAAAACCCAAAACATGAAAAGCTCGTGATCACTCCAACCACTTGTGAATAGTGATACTAGGTACTAGTACCCTCTATAATCCAGCCAAAAGTGATACCAGGTACTATTACCCTCTTGAAGTTATTCTCAAGCATGGGCTAACATAGGGAATCCATATCTTTCAATCCTTCATTTCAGGGGTACTCCTCCAAACTCCTCATAAAGAAACAAAGGCTCTTAGGCAGAATTCACATTATAGAAACAAATTTAATCGGAACTCACATTAAAAAAAGGAAAATCCAGCTTCCAGCATTGCTCCCTCAATGGCTCTGTACTGACTGATCAAACTTTTGGTTGAAACCACATGTATACAACCAACAAAATGGCCGCGGCGACACTTCCGGTTGGCGTGCGTTCGTCTTGACGTTACTCCCCTTTTTTTAGATTGGTTAATGTGGGCCATGATTTCAACGAACAAACAAATGCCTCTCAGTCGTTGGATGAACAATCTGTTGATTTTCTAATCGTGTATTCACACCTTTAGAATCCCATGTTGCAAATAAACAGCTATTAGGCTAAAGGCACAGCAGTGCATAGGCTCAGGAAATGCACTACTATTTTGCAGGGGGAAATTAAGACAAAAGGTGAATATATTGTAAAGCACTGAGCAAACTGTTGGAGCTATATATATCCTGTATAATAATAATACTGTATCCTCCCTAGTGGTCTGAATATGTCAGTATTTCTGTGCTCAAAGCGGTACATATTTTTGCATGGAAATATGTATTTTTTTTATTGTAGGCCTGTAATTTTTAGGAATAACTCACTGAAATCTGTCCGAACAAGAGTCTAGTAAACATCCCGGGTATGTTAAAATTTGAAAACCGAAATCATAAATTATAATTTAATAAATAATCATAAAAAAATAATATAATAATAATAAATTTATTTCAATAATATAATCAAACCAAAAACACTGAAATTTTAAATATAGCGCCAAGTTCGCACATCACTGAGCAAAGTCGCAAAATCGTTTTCAGTGTCTGATAACGAATTTCCCCCACGAATCATTATCACTCAATTCTGCAAGTAGTTCTAATTTACTATCGCTGTTCTCTAGCCGGTCTAAAACCGCTTTTGACCTAAAGGGACGCTTTTTGGACACCATGGACGTTTCTCAGTTTCCAGGCAGAAAGAACAGTAAAAATGCAGGCAGGGCGCCGGACAAAGCACTCGGGACAAAATGTATGTGAAATGACTTGATACAGGAATGTTATACTATGTGATTTTAGTGTATTTAGTGAATGTCACTTTTTCACATTTTTAAATTTCCCACCAGTTCCATCCCCCGTACGTCCCGACGCTCGCAGGGGACAGAACCCAGAAGACAGATGCCGGCATCGGCCAGAGGACATTGCTGGGGACACTGCAGGGGGGACATCGCGAGAGCGCAGGACAAGATAAGTGAAGGACAGATCCTGGAGCAGAGCTGCAGGGTATTCCCAAGTGTAGCTCGGGGTTACCGCTTGTGGTGCTGAAACTTTACCCCGAGCTACACTCGGGAATACCGCCAGGGAGGTTGATTTGTTAGCCTTTATTTCTTATGAATTTCTGTTTTATCTCCATGCACAATTATCGCTAAATAGAATAGTGTTGCTCTAAGGAGCTGTGACCTGTGCAATACCCTTTAGCAGTAAGTTCACTTGTTTTGTTAAATTGTTATTAAGGCTCTGTGCACACTGGGCATTTTAATAGCGCTGGTAGTGTTAGCTTTGTAAAGTCGCATTAAAAACGCAAGTTTTTCAGTAATTTTTAGCGGTTTTGCATTAGCGTTTTGCCGCATTTATCCACGTTTTTCTGCGTTATTCTGCATTTGCAGTTTTTAGCATTTTTTTTACACAAAATAAAACCACTAGTTCTGTTCAGCCAAAAAACGCCCCTGCCAAAAAAACCCTGATTAAAGCCTATGTGTGCATGGACACATAGTTACATAGTTAGTCTGGCTGAAAAAAGACAAAAGTCCATCCTAAAGACACATAGGATAACATGCTGGGGAGTTTACTGGCTGTAGAAAAAAAAGCCAAAAACAGCAGCTATAAAAGAAACCCAGTGTGCATGAGGACTTAATGTCATGGAAGGGAAAGATTAACCTGAGCCTTGCACAATATACTAAAACATTCATAATGGCGAAATAAGGAGTACCCATCATGCCTTCCTCCTGTGCCATGTGGTTTTTCAGGGTTTTCTCCTAAAGGCCACTGAGGTTGGTATACTAAATGAGTAGAGCATGGTCACTATGTTATGAAGAAGAGGAGAGGGGAGGATTCTGTAGCCCTGTCCTAGGGTGACAATGCTACTTCTCTATAGATATAGTAATCCTAGAACAGAAAGTGTTACTGGCAGGATCACCAGATGAAAATAAGGAGAAAGAAAAAGCCCGAAATAAGAAAACTAATGCAGCCACCACATCTAAACCTGTGTAGAATTCTTTCATGCAGCCCCCCTGAGCTGAATGAGAAAAATTGATCAATTCTTTCATCAACGCTAAAAAATATGGATAGAGGAATCCTTGCTGAGGGCCATTGTATTTAGCAGCTGCTTCTCCAGTAGTTAATTTGATGCAGGCCCTTTTTGTACATACATTCTCTGACCTGTTCCTTTGACATTTGTCAACCAGAGGAATGCCAACAAGGCTGCCCACAGCTAAAATGTTGACCGACAAAATGGCCTAAAGTCAAACCATGCATGGCCACCTTAAGGACTGGTTAGCTGCAATATATGGCATCTTGTTCTTGGTTTAGTGGACACTGATAACTGTCTTCCCCTTAAATATGCCTTAGAGAAAGCCATTTTCAACATGTGGAGGGGTCACATAGTAGGGAGCAATCACGCAGCGGCGTTTGTCATAACGATTTAAGACAAAGGCAAGCTGAAAGCTACAGAGACAAGGTAGGAGACCCCCTGGGGTTTCTGCTGCCTATCTGCTGGGACTCAGCTGCATTCATTTAACACATCTGAATAAAACATTCCTGCAGATTAACACAGCACTTCCATTGCTGTGAAAATTTAATGAGAACTTTCTGCAGCGAATAATGATGATCCAGAGATCCACTTTGCATGGTAAGTCAATCTCCACTTTAAACTCGCAGATTAGGGAAAAAGCAGCTGTTGCGCGGATCTTTTATGCTCAGTGACTTCATGACGGAGTATTGTGATTTTCGGATGTCTTGCCTTGGGAAATATGAGGCCATGACAATGCTAATGTACTAGGACCTCTGTACACCATAAGATCTGCATTGTGTGTCTCATGTTCATGTATAAAGGCAGCTGGAGATACTTGGACCAAAACCAAAGCATTTTAATGGAGAAGGCACCCACACCCGCTCCCTGAGTCAGTATTGGCACTCCAGAGGATGTCCGTACTGTACCAGCTCCCTATAGGCTGGGTAGCTGGGGAAAAAGAGGATTTCCTCTGTGTAAATCTACCAATTTTTTTTTTAAGTCTGGCAGCATATTGGTTGCCCAGACTTTTCTTTATGAAGGGGTCACCAAATTAGTACAAGAGCCACATCATATATTTTTCAAAAGTTTGTGTGCCAAAAAAAAATCAGTTTTATAAATTAACGAATACCAAATAAATCTATTAGTTTTGCTTGGATCTTTTTTTGGAATAAGTATTATACGATTCAAAATGAAAGGGAAAAAATATGGAGGAAAGGAGACTGGGGAAATGCTTCCTCCTGCCTGTGGCAGGCTGATCACATTATCTCAGCCTTGCATTGCATCATTGACTGAAACCCAAGAATGATGTTTTAATGACAGAAGATATATGTTCTAATTTATACATATGTTGTATATGTCAGGCATTTTTAACCATTATTGCTGTTACTGGATTATGCCAATTCTATAATGTATTATCAAAGTGGGGCTCCCATTGTTTTTGAAAAAATTAAAAGTCAGGAGCTACAAAAACTTTAGCTGCTGACTTTTATTAAACAGACACTTGCCTGTCCCTGGATCCAGCAGTGTGCTCACCCAAAGATGGCGTTGAGGACCATCTTCGGTCCCCGGCACTGGCATTTTAACTGTGGGCACCCAGCTGTGACAGCTTGCGGCTTCACAACCAGGTGCCCACTGCACATGCGCAAGCCAGGCTGTGGATTCTGATTGGTCCGGCAGTCTTCTGGGACTTGTACTGTGTCCCAGAAGATGGTGGGGATGCAGGGGGGAAGGCGAGCAGAAGTGGGAGCGGATGCCTGTCAAAACTAGGTACCCGCTCCCCCCCCCTCCCAAAAAGATTGCCAAATGTAAAAGAGGAGAAGGCCCTAAAGCGGAACTTCCTCTTTTGGGTGGAGTTACACTTTAAAATTGTCTGAATGCAGTTCCCTTGTTTTCTCACAAGATGGAGCTTCTTTGTACTTTGATCGCCTGAGTTTTCAAGCCTGGAACACAGAATGCTGGGAAATGAAGTTTTGGCTATGAGCTGTGCCATTTACCAATGTAGGCAAGGAAACTACAGGATCCAGTGTGCCTGGAGGCAGGAGGAGCCACATGAATAGAAAAGCCCAGGAAAGGGCGGGGGAAGTTGGGAGATCACATCCAGTGAGTTCAGAAGGAAAGTGCCTGTGTAAGCCGTGTACCGGGGTGGGCTCCCCAGGATACAGTGAAGTCACGAACGAGGAAAGCAAACCCAACACCAGCTTTTGCCACAACGGAATTTTACTTAGATGTGGCAAATAAACACAACCACAAATGCTGAGAACATACAATAAATTTACATACACCCAGCCCAAAGGCTGAGACCCTTGTGCTGCACAGCACGGCACCTCCTGATGGATCTAGGTAGAAGGTGTATTAATTTACCTACTGGCGGGCACAACTAAGCTGCCACACCTTACCTGTTGTTATCCTAAAAGAGCAGGAATCAGTGTATGGGTGTACGGTATGGGCTAGCCTGCGGTGCAGCACAACAGCTTACAATCTTACACAAATCTACAGTATTCCCCCTCCCATAACTGATCCTGTAGCACGTGCCTGAGTATTCCTTCTGAGCAAAACGCCAGTTTGGCTTGAGTTTGTGGGATGTTATCAGCTCTCCAATGTGAAATGTCACTTTAAGTTATGGAGTCTTTCCAATGATCAGTAATAACACTTGTGGCCTGACACAAGCAGAGACCCTAACTAACTATAGGCCTGGACTCAGTCTCTAGGTGCAAACACTGAAATGAGGTGCGTGCACGATCTTACCGACCCGGGTCTGCTTTGCATCCGCTGGTGACTCTGAACAGAACAAATGTCTCTCCAACAAGCATGCGGTCTTGCAGTGTATGTTGCTTTGTTCCTCTGCTCTCATCAGCATTCCTGGCAGCAATCTTCCTTTCTCTGAATAGGGTCAGGGTCTCAGACACAATCAGTTTCACTTAGCTGCAGCTCTGGTTACTGAGGGATGCTCTTACACCTGGATGCCATCAGATTCTCTGCTCACATGGCTCCTGCATTCACCATCCTCTAAAACATGGCTGCTTTCTCTCCCCTTCCTGTTCTCTAAACTCTCTGTGTGAAAAACCCCACCTCTTCATGAATATAGAAATATCTATACAGTCTGAGGCTGTGTTAGGAAAACAGTGGCATCTTGTGGCTAAACCGCAGAATGTCACTCCAGGACATTTAATTTACTCCACACAATAATTTACTGCACACAAACAGTGTTCAAACAATGAGAGCTGTTTCCCCATCTCACACCTAATAGCGAGAGAGAAAACTTTGGAGGATGGTTGATGAGTGGATTGGCAGTGGGGCCTGTAAATTCTGGTGAGCCATTCACTTAGCTGCAGATCGCTGGACTGAGACAGAGAGAGTGTGCAGATGGTTGCTGTTGTCAAATCCTGCACAGAGGCCTGTCATCCCTGCTGCCAGGGACTCAGGGCATAGAATCTAGATCAGATTCTTGCTGCTACTGCCATGCAGGACTGGACCAAGACACTGAAAGACCGCTGTTGTGCTTCAGGAAGCCATCTAGAATCAATTCCAGTTTAAAGGGGGCCCCTGCAACAGATCAATAGGAGCTGGTGAGTAGGTCATTGACCCATTAGTGACCTCTTTGTTGATTTTGTACATACCCTTTGGGAAGACTTATCATCTTTTACCTTTGCTGTTAATTCACAATTGCCCACTAGTGAGCACCGCTAGTCCTATCTGGGCAGAGTCAACGCCACAGAACCGTAACCTCTTTTGCTGGCCACTCCTACTTCAGTGTTCCAAGCGACCCATTGGTTTCCTAGACTATTTCCCTGAGTGCAGAAATACCCCACTTAACGTTTCTTTCATTAATGGCGCTGTTGTCTCCAAAGGGCCCAAATGTGGCCATCAGAAGACTAAATTTCAGGACTGTACATAGTTCATTAACTGTTCAGCACAGTTCTCAGTATATCATCAACCCTCTATTACAAAGGGCTAAGCTTGGCTCTTGCATTTCAAAAGCCCATTGGCAACTTAGCCCTAGTTGTGTTGGTACCTATTCTTGTTACCTCTTTTTTGGCTCACATAGTGAGGAGAGCTACAGTTCATGCTGGTCTGGTGTTGTTCATTCTGCTAAATTGATTACTGTCATACCTTATTTATCTGATGATTACTTGACAATGTACTTAATATAATAATAATAACAATAATAATATATATATTTTTTACTAGGTCTCAAGTCTCATTTAAGGGTGACCATAAGGTATTAACAAAAATTAATAATTTATCTCAACTGACATATATACCCAAGGTTTCAGTGGTGCTTAGACACTTGCCAAGGTCAAGGTAAGAACAGAAACCCAATATAGCCAGCTGCTCCTGCGGGGATAGTGCTACAAATTTATTTGTGCAGATTTGTAAAGTTACTAAAAGGCAGTATATATATATATATATATATATATATATATATATATATATTTGTCACTTTTTTAACACTGTGATTTTCTTCTTTTTTTTTGTTTGTTAAAGTGTCACATTATAGAATTAAAATATACAGTGACCAAGAATGGATTAAAGTCCTACAAATGTATCCAAAAAGTACATAACAATCTTGTACAATGTGACAGGGATTCACGGGTGCCCATACAATATAGTTCATGAAAATGTGAAGCAGACCAGATATTTTATACCAGGTAGTTAAATTCTTGTACCCTATTTCCAGGAATCAATCAGCTATAGATGATCTATGAGCAAAATACAGAATATTCTCCTGTTGCTGAAGGATAAATTGAATGTCAACTTCAGATTCCCACTTTTGTAGATAGGAAATAAATTCAGTATCTGGCATTAAAAATGGCAGAGTGGGAATGTCGAGAAGGTTCCCCATTATAACAAAGCTGTTAGAAGTCAAATTATCCCTGTTTGAAGAGTGGAAGCTGACAGTGGTGCATTTGCAACAGATTCTAAAATCTATAAGGAGATACAAACACTATGCCAAGTCTGTGTAGGAGGGTATCTTATTCTGGAACAGGAAGCCTATGAACTGTGTCAATCTGCAAAGGTTTTTATTGAGAACATCAGCAATGAATTCAGGTTTATCATTTAGAGGTAGAAGGAAATATCTTAGAGGACTGGATTGTTTCCCTAGTGAGTAAGATGGTACTACCCAGGGTAGGATGGTCTCCACTTCAGGAGGTAGCGGTGAAGAAAGCCACGGGAGACCGGACGCCATATTGTTAGAGTCTTCCATTTGCACAGGCACCCAGCATTTAGCTTCCCCATTACAACACCAGTCCACAATCCTGGTTAAGTCAGCTACATGATAATGCCCAAAAAAAACCCAGTAGACCTATTCCACCCCATATCTTTGAGAGCAGAAGTAATTTCATCTTGATCCGGGCCATTTATTGGAATCACAGGAAATCCCTAAAGAGGCTATGGGCAGGGCCACCTCACCCGTGCACACAGGAGTACCTCGTGTACACGCTCATCAATGCCCTGGACCAGGCTGGGCTGCCTTCATATGAGTGCCAACATTAAGGCGAAACCCAAGCTTAGAGATGAGCAACACACCATGTGCAGCTGTATGACCTACAGAGTCTCTCTGTAAAACATGTTGTCCCATGTCACTCCACACCCTTCTCACAGAATGTTGTATTTAGGAGGGACACTGCTGAGCCTCTGCCCTCCCAACCAGACCAGGATTCCTCTGCCACCTCATTCCCAGAATGGGGTCTCGCTGCACACTAGTGCAAACTTCATGTGTGCACACAATTAACTCCTTCTTATCCCGTATTATGCGGCTGGATGCATGGGGTCTCCATACCGCAGGTTCAGTCCCAGGACTTCTCTACAGGGGAACCTATTGCTAGGAAGGGAGGTGGGCTACAACCCCCCCTCCCTACTACGGGTGTACCTGTCACCCAAGCCTGGTACCACTCCTTGATAACTGGCTGAATTAAATTCTCCAAAGTTCATGGTTTCCCGTAGCAACTACACTCCTGATGAGACCTTCCTGCCAAGTTCACTCTCCATGTTGATCTTCCTCTTCTACACTGTGTGTCCTTTGACAGCCCCCATTCTTCAATACGCCATGTGCCACCATGCACTCCTTTTAGAAATACTTCAGATCAGGATTTTGAACAGTTTACAAACTTTACTGAACATCTCTGCAACAGAATAAAATGCAACACAGTTTTCCCAACTAACTACTCTGCGGCTGTCCAGGCTTCCCTCTATTTAAGAGTACCACAGGGAGGAGGGCCAGACCCATAAAAAACATGGGAAACCGGCAGACCTAGCATTAACCCTTTCCCTCACCTAGGCAGCACAAATACCCCTAACTAACAGAGACTAATTGTAGGCACCTGCCTACAATGCCTTCGATGCATTTAAAAAAGGTATCCTGATTGGCAGGGCTTGGAACAAGAAAAATATATGAGGAAGGAGGCAATGCTGTTTTGTGCTGGGAGTGCACTTACTCTGTACCCTCAGCACTGTGACTGTGCTGACACCGATAACAATCAAGAGTTGGTAGAATTTGTTCATGATCACTGTGACAGCCAATCATAGTGATCAGATGATCAGGAATCATAGAAAATGCCTCCGGGATTATGAACACCTTAAGGGGCCTGCAAGATCCAATGGTAATGTGTTGAGCTATCAAAACAGCTGTTATGTTTTAAGTAATAGGGAGATTATCTCTGTCACTGCTGAGTGGGATTTGCTGCTTTTTCAAACACCTTCATAGTTGCAATAGTTAATTTAAAGGGAAACCCTCAGCAGTCTGCATGTAACTGAGGGGCTTCTCACTTTCTTGTTGAATATGAAAAACCCCTTTAAGATTTAACAACTTCTACTCGTATGTAATTCAGCACAACAATCCAGCATTGTGTTCCTTCAATTATAATAGCCATGAATTTATTTTCTCTGCCTCACTTCACCAGCTCTTATTAACATATTTAAGCTAGCGCTCAGATTATATCTCATTATATCTAGCACACAAAATGATCATTTGCTTGTCACTCATTAGAGCCCGTCATTTGTCATGCAGGCAGCTGTTGCTGCTGGATTTTTCATTTCTCTTCTTGGCTGTCTTTAATAACCTGATCAGGTTAGATATGTAATACTGGGCTTGTGTGACCTGTCACTCCAGAATAGCTCTGATAATTTATATAAAGAGTAAGTCTGCCTTCACAGCCCTTTAAAATAGTCCATAGATGTGTGTGCTTTGCCTGTGGATGCTCTTGAAACTGGACATGAAGTCTTTAGCGTTGCTACAACTTGAAGGTATGCCCACCATCAGCATCACAGTGCAATGAGCTGCTATAAACTGCCTGCCTTCCCTGGCACTGTGGGATGAGGAGGGTGGCAGCTGTGAAAAGTGCTGGGACAAGTACTGTGGCTCCCAAGGCAAAAGGGCCAAAGTGCATCCCCCTCCATGAGCCGTGATAGGTTGCAGACCCCGCTCTTTTTGTGCCCCCTTCCTTCAGAAGCACCCAAGGTGGCCACCTCTTCTGCCTACCCTGACCCAGGTTTAGAGCCCTGAGTCTGTATCTGGACTAGCAACGAGAAGAACGCTAACCCCAGCACTGTCCTAAACAAAAATTCAGGAGGACCACCAAGGTACAGAAGCGGAATCTGCAATTGATAATCCAAAAAATTAACAATTTTCTGCAGCCCTCGCAACACTTAGCTCAGGATACTAAAAATAAAAAGAAGGCAATGTAAAATAATAAAATATGTGATTTCATTTACAAAAGAACTGTGCAAAAAATGTGAAAAGGTGAACTCAAGACAAACAGCTAAATACATGGATGAAATACATATAAAGGAGCTATTCTACCTGCCAAAGGCTTTATATTTCTATCCATCCATTTTAGAGATTTGCTCAGCTCTGCCACATAGCACAGCCCTGCCTGACCTGATTTTTTTTTCTGCTGCAGTTCAGTAACACTTAGAAGCAATGGTGTATTTAGGTTTTGTGCTGGCCTAGGCAGTTAAATTTTAATTTGTTAGTCAAAATGTAATATAAGTGGCCCAAATTTGTGCCACGTCCCTATTTAATTTCGACTAAACACAGCATTTGACATGGTGGGAGGCACAACACTATTTTCTTTAAAAAAAATACTGTTTATTCGTACAAAAATCAAATAAAATGTAACATTTTAATCAACTTATGTTCATCAGCGAATGCGGTTTGAGATATTAAGTTGATGAAAAATGTTACATTTTAATTGATTTTTGTACGAATAAACAGTATTTTTTTTAAGAAAATAGTTTTGTTGTGCCTGCAAAATCCCACCATGTCAAATGCGTGTGTTTTAGTTGAAATTGTTAGTCAAGTTCATGTAAACATGCTCACCTAACACTACTATCCCCCCAGACTGACAATGCTGCTGTCCAAGGGTGGCTTCTTTTCTTTTCCATCCAGATTGAGACACCCCAAGACAGGAAGTTTGTTATGCTGGATTATCAGGAGAAAATAAATTAAAAAAAAAACATAGAAAAGAAAACTAAGCCTGACACCATATTTAGAGAATATGTAAACCCAACATTTCATCTTCCTGATATGTGCCTGCTGTACCATATACTTGTATGAAAGAGTGTGCTGCTCTCCTTGTATTGCTTCCTCTTTGTGAAATCCCTGGGGTTCCTCCCAGCCCCTCTGCTTTTCTTGACCACACTAAGCAGAAGAACGCACCAGGGAAGATTTACTAAATCCGATGAACTCAGAATCTGGCGCAGCTGTGCACAATAGCCAACCAGCTTCTAACTTCAGTTTGTCCAATAAAGCTTTGGCAATAAAATCTGGAAGCTGATTGGTTTCTTTGCAGAGCTCTGCCAGATTTTGTGACATGCAGTTTTGGTAAATAACCCCCACCATGAATAGTTCTCTAGGTGTGCTGGGAACTCCGCCTGCTCTCCTCCAATGTTCAGACTTGTCCTGACACCCCCCCCCCCTTCCTGCACAATTCTCTGAGATCAGTGTACTGCTGTTTCTCCTTCTTCAGCTTTTATGCAGCTGAAAACAGAGGGACTGTGATCATAATGTTTTAATAGCTATACACACGTTTTGACTTTCATTTCTATTTTAAACTGAATGTGATGTTTTACATGGTAACGGTTTGCATACTGTATACTTTAAGGCAGTGTTTCTCAAATTTTTTCAGAGAGCCCTTTAACCTCTCTGGTGGTCTAATTATTTCAGATTTTTGGTGCTGAAAGCGGTACCATTATTTTGCATGGACATATGTAGTTTTTTTATTGTAGGTCTGTAATTTTTAGGAATAACTCACTGAAATCTGTCCGAGCAAGAGTCTAGTAAACATTCCGAATATGATAAAACTTGAAACACGAAATCATAAATTATAATTTAATAAATAATCATAAAAAATATAATAATAATTTAATTCAATAATATAATCAAACCAAAAACACTGAAATTTGAAATAGTGCGCCAAGTTCGCACATAGCTGAGCAAAGTCGCAAAATCGTTTCCAGCGTCTGATGACGAATTTCCCTACGAATCATCACTCAATTCTGCAAGTGGTTCTAATTTACTATCGCTGTTCTCTAGCTGGTCTAAAACCGCTTTTGACCTAAAAGGACGCTTTTTGGACGCCATGGACTTTTCTAAGTTTCCAGGCAGAAAGAACAGACAAAATGCAGGCAGGGCATGGGACAAAGCACTCTGGACAAAATGTATGTGAAATGGTTTGAAACAGCAATGTTTTGCTATGTAATATTCGTTTACAAAAAAATGACAGTTTTTAAAATTTTTTAATTTCCCGCCGGTTCCGGCCCCTGTACGTCCTGACGTCACAGGGACCAGAACACGGAAGCTGGATGCTGGCATCGGCCGGAGGAGATGGCCGGGGACGCTGCAGGAGGGACATCGCGGGAGCGCAGGACAAGGTAAGCGGTGCAGGGAATCGCTGAACAGCGCCGCATGGTATTCCGGAGTGTAGCTCGGGGTTACCGCGTTTGGTACTGAAACTTTGCCCCAAGCTACACTCGGGAATACCGCTAGGGAGGTTAAAATTATGGATAATCTCAAGGCACACTTTAAAATTCTCAACACACCCCATTCTAAAATGTAAAAAACTATTCTACACACATCCACACACAGTAGACCCAACGCTAGAGATGATTTATTCTTCCAAAGCATCTATACCTTTGCACACTGGTACTGGGTAGTATTCCGGAGTGCCTCTCTGTTTCTCTCCTACACTCTGCTAATGTGACCCCAGTGCTGACAGAGAGGGGCAGGAGAAGGGCAAACAAGGATGATGAGCGTGCACCCGACGTCCTCCCTATTAACTGCTGATGTCATTGGTTGTCAGGATGCTGGCAGCTAGAAGGTCATAAAAGTGCACAATGAAAACCTGTGGCTTTGTGTAACTAAAAGGCAGGATTGATCCACCTGCTGGCTTGTATACAATTTTTGTGCAATTTTTGTGCAATTTTGAAGAAGCCCAAAGGCACCCTGATTGAAAAAGGCTGCTTTAAGGATCAGTAAGCTGCAACAAATAATTTTTTTGTTTTTGGGTTTAATACCACTTTATGTGGTGGGGCCCCCATATCAACACAGTCAGTAGAAAATAAGTGCCTTCTGTATTTTTATAGGACTGTCGTCTGCTGGGTAAGCATGGTCTATAGTCAAAGGACTGATGTTTTAGAGCAGGGGGTCTCCAAACCTTCTAAACAAAGGGCCTGTTTACTGCCCTTCAAATTTTTAGGGAGCCAGACTGTGACCAGTGGGAGTGGAAAATGCCCCAGCTTCAGTGAGAGTAAACAATGGGTTAGATGGTCAGTGAGATTGAAACAATTACATCATTGGTGTTAGTGGGAGACTTAGTTCTCCATCTCTGGTGTCAATGGGAGGAATAGAGCCCCATTGTTGGTATCAGTGGGAAGAATAATGCTCCATCTTTGGTGTTAATTGAAGGAATAGTGTCTTGTATCAGTGGAAGGAATAATGCCCCAAGGGCCAGATAAAGGCAAGCAAAGGGCCACATCCAGCCTGCAGTTCAGGGACCCCTGTTTTATAGTAAGCTACTAGACAGGTGTACTCTGCCATGCTGAAAAAGATTTGTATTCCCCTAATGCTGTTATGTGTGATCTGCCTCCCATTGCTGATATCTCTGATGAGACAAATTCTGTTGCAGCACAGATCCAAGCTGTCAAAACTTGACAACCAAATGTAGAAGTCAGGTACAGATGGCAACCATGGGCTTTGAGATTCTCGCACCTGTTCATGCCAAGAGTTCCACCAAACACCCCTCCCCACACACCCCTGGGGAATTTCAGAAACACGATCTCCAGGTGATCGGTGCATATGTATGTCAGTACAGTCTCATTTGTGTAATAATACATAGAAAATGTGCATATTCCGTGCTATGTTCACGCCTGCATATTGCAGATGAGGTTATCTCTGTGTCACAGCTTCATGCTGGACTTGATTCAGTGCATCTCATAATGCTTGCTGATTGCCCTTTGGGAAATTTTGTATTTGCATTCACACTATATGTGCTGCTGTGGTGTTTATGTTATTACATTCATCTAAAGTTTTATGGATTTTTACATTTTAGTCTCTTAAATAAACACTAGGTCTTACAGCAGTTATGTGGAGCGCCGTGAAATACATAATAATGGCTAATTGAAATTTTGCTGAAACCACACAGCGCTGAGGTGATTTGGTTGCATCTTTAAGAAGAATCCCTACTAAGCATTATTTGTATCTGCAATGGCCACATAAATTAGTCCTAGTATACTTTGAGAACAACTACAACCCTTTCTGTGAAAACAAGCTCACTTTTACAGTGTCCATGAGCCTCTGACTGCCACCAATGCATACACAGATATGAATCTTGCAAGCCTGCTTATAAAATAAATTTAAAGATGAATTCCAGGTATAAATATTTTATACATTGTTACATTGGTCCAGCTTGAACCAATGTTATGTATATACCATACCCGGCTGATGCCCCTGGAACCTGGAAATTGCTGACACATTGATATTCTCCAGCGATCTCCACCTCATCCAATCAAAAGGACACTATGCATTCATTCAAAAGATTCAAAGCATTCTCTGATCGGTGCCCGTGCAGCACGGCCAACCTCATGTTTACAATGCAGCAGGGCAGCTGTTCGGCACAGGATCCAGAAGCAAGTGGAAATCACTGTAGTGTCAGTGTCTATTTCAGTGATTTCCATCTTCCAGGGGGATTGGCCAGGTATGGTATATGGCAGGGGCGGACTGACAACTCATGGGGCCCCTGGGCAATAGGGAATCATGGGGCCCCTGTGTCCTTGCCCAAACAAAAAAGCCTATGAAAAAGGTACTAGGGGCATCTCATGGGGCCCCCTACTGACCCCGGGTCCGCGGGCAGTGCCCGAGTTTCCAAATGGTCAGTCCGCCCCTGGTATATGCAAAGTTACATTGGTTCAAGCTGGAACAATGTAATGATGTAAAAATATACCTTCAATTCTTCTTTAAATCCGAATTTAAGTGCCAGAAATAGACATTCACTCAGATGAACATTTTTATAGATTTTACATAATGCGATTCTTCAGCCTAGAATTAAAAAATTAAGTCCGCAGTTACAAATACTGTGTTACCTTTTAATAATAGGATGCTTACCTGTACAGGGGTCAAGCCCTGTCTTCACCTGAGCTGGCTATTCAGCAATCTTTGGGTCCAGGTGCTGGCATGTGGTTTGGGAAACTGGCCTTCACAGCTGGCTTCCTACTGCGCATGTGCAAGGCGCGCTGCACTTTGCGAATGGTCTTGCAGCTTTTTGGGACCTGTAACGAGTCGCAGAAGGCTGCTGGGGAAGGGGGGGCCAAAACCTAAAGAGGAAGGGGGGATGAGGCAGACAAGTGGAACTTCCCCTTTTGGGTGAAGTTCAACTTTAATTTGCATTTTATAGCAGTTGGATTTAAATATGATTTTGCAGTCGAATAGACCAGCCTTTTTTTTAACCTGGGTGCCCAGGCACCCTGGGGTGCCTTTAGGTTTCTTCAGGGGTGCCTTGGTAAAATGCCTAAAATCTGCCCACAAATTGTAAACAAGCCAGCGGGTGGATCAAGCCTGCCTTTTCTTACACAAAGCCACAGATTTTATTGTGCATCATTACAACCTTCCTGCTGCCGGCATCCTAACAACCAACGATGCCATCTGTTGATAAGGAGGACATTGGGTGCCTTGCCTCCCTGCCCCTCCCTGGCAGCACTGGGATCACATTAGGTGAGGGAGAAGAGAAACATTGCAATACTAGTCAGTACCAGTGTGTAAAGGTGTATTTGCTTTGAAAGAATAAATCACCTCTAACATTCGGTGTCCTACATCTGTCGATATTGCTGCAATATGTAAAACTATTAGTTTAGTTTTTTACATTTATAGAATTGGGTGACTCAGGATTGTGCAGAATTTTAAAGGGTGCCTTGATGAAAAAAAGGCTGAGAAATACTGGAATAGACAATAGTGTTTGACCCAGCTACCCAGTGCATTCTATAATCTGACAGACTTGGTCATTATTGCTCCCTCTCTTTCTCACCTTAAGGGCACTTTAACTTGTTTAGTGTGAACCAAAAGTTATATATAGTAGCATTTTTCTACTGTTACTATATATGACAGCTTCCCCTGCCAATGGTTGTTAAGGAAGCAGTGGAATCCGGCACCTGCCATGTCATTAGCAACCAAGGCATCACCCAGCCCCATTTTTTTGCATGCCATTAATCACTGGCCATGTAAAGAAAGGGACAGGGAGAGCACTCGCATCACTGACCAAATATGGCCTCATAGTCAATTACATCACTAAGTATACCTTTCCCTTTTGTTTACACGTAGTGGCTGGGACCAGAGCTGTCATTTATAGAGAGTCTAGTGATGGGATCAGAGCTGTCATTTATAGAGAGTCTAGTGATGGGATCGGAGCAAGCAGTCATTGTTCATTGTGATGGACGTGGATCTGTATCATTGGATGTGATTGATGATTTTCATCGTAAGACATTTTTTGTTTTTGTTTTTTTTAAATAAAGCACTTACTTTATGGTGTGTTTACACTATACACTTTTTTTTGTGACTGAGTAGGGGTATTCATTCACATCTGGGGGCATTCTTATTTTTAAAGGGGACTTCCAGATTCTAATAAGCCCCCCACATGCAGACCCCCACAATCACTGGGTAAGAGTTGTGGGTAAGAGATCTTTGTTTTCATCAACATAAGGAAAAGGTGCTTTGCCAGGGGGTCCCCCTAGCAAGGTAACCCCCAATGTTGAGGGCAGGATGCATGGTTTGGTTTCGGAAGGGGGGGGTGCTTGCTTGCCCTTCCCCCCCTTTCTGACCTGCCAGACTGTATTGCGGGATAAGGGTCTGGTATAGATTTTGGAGAGGCTCAAGCTTTTTTTTACATTTTTTTTTGGGTGGGCTTCCACCTTAAAATTCATACAGTTTTCTGAAGAGTTTGGTATGGAATTTGGGGGACCCCCTGCTGTTGCTTGTTTACTTTTGTTCTTTTTTTTCTTCTTTGCATTGTGTCCCTCTTGAAAACCATATCAGACCCTCCTCAAGAATAAGGGCCTGTTTTGTTTTTTTTTTGCATGCGGTTCCCCATTAACATCTATATCAAACCCTCATCCTGTATAAGGGTCTAGTATAGATGAAGAGAAACCCTGGACTTTTTTTTTGTTTGTTTGTAAATGTTAGTTTTGCTGTAGTAGGTGTATGTTGTATGAATGCACCACTTCACAGTAGGTTAAGGGTATCCCAAAGGCATGTTATTATAAGGGAATTTGCATTTTTAATGTTGCCCTTTGAATTGCCACTTCCTGACAAACAGATTTTTTTTCTTTGGTACATGTCCGCATTGCAGTACCCGGCCCCTATACCATTTGTTTGACCACCCCTATTAGCCTAGAAAATGGCCCTAGATGTTTTTCAACATTTGGCTCCTATTAACTTCACTGGGGTTTGGATTTGGTTCCTGAACTTCATTAATGTTCTCTGAATCCTCTTTGAACCAAACACAGGTACGTATGGCTCATACCTAACCTGGAAAACAGCTGTACTGAACCATTGTGTTAGACACTCGCCTCCACACTTTGCACATAGACCATATGCTTTTCCCTTTACATCTAAAGAACATCTCTATCTCACGGGTTGTTCATCTGTGGTTGCAGCAAGCAAGACCATCATTAATAGTTTTGTAATTTTTAGTACAAAGATAGATATGACACCTTTGTTCTGCATGGTCTTCTAATGGAATAAAACATCAAAAGCAGTAGAACATGTCAAACCTCTGACAGGATGCTTTAAAAGACAGCGACGCTGCTCGGCCGTCCATGCAACAGTGATCATTTTTATTGTTTCACAAAAGAAACATTTCATGTTTAATTCTGTAGAACAATAAGATAGATGTGTTACATTAAACCACCAATCAATATACCCGACACAGTGAAAATTGTGCACACACAACAGAAGCATATGTAGCTGCATAATTGCGCTTGTGACATTTCTATTTTAACAAAAAGCAACAAGAGAGTGATATTAGCAGATCATCCCTGTCCCTACAGAACATGTCCAAATGATTGTTGACAGATACAAATCAAACAAGAGTTTTTTGTAGCACATATTTTAACAGGCACATGTGTGTGTATATACTGTATATATATGTTTGAGTAAGCAGGTTGAAATTAGCTTGATAGGTGCTGCCTCAGATGGGAGGGTAGGGGTTTTAATGCCTTTCCCAGTTCTTTCTCTTTTGGCAGGATCTTTGGGTCAGACCCACTGCACCTGTGGACATAAAAAGGGACAATAGGCTGAGTCCAAGAGCTTGTCCTTGATCTTTACCTTGCCTTTTTTAAAGTACCCTGAGAACAGCTAAGATTCCAGAGCTCATAAGAGAGAATCCCGCAAGGGGAGAGGATCGGATTCTACTACCAAGATGTAAAATCATCAGAATTTGGGGTATGCTCTGAAGACACCAGCTGCTGGAGAATACCTCTGATAGACTCGGTAATTATTTGGGCTCTACCTCTGCAGGTACGCTGGGGCAGCACATAGCCTGGTTAGGTGTAGGGACTAGGGATTTAGTTGACTATTTTAATGATGTTCTACTGGACTGTTGTGTCTGCTTTGGACTCTTGTTACTTTTAAAATTTTGCCATTAAACTTTGCGTCTGCCTGGTCTGAATTCCTTAAAAGGGGTGCATTGCAAGTAACCAGCACTATTTCACACTAAGTCTACAATTTGGGCTACTATAACATGGAGTATGAAGAATTAACATGCTCAGAGTCACTTCAATGCAAGTTATACATGTGGTTGCCATGAACAACAAAAGGTACAGTCAGCAAGCAGGCTGTTGTAAATGTGTATCTTTTACAGTGGAATTGCCTCCTGCCACGAGGGAAATGTTGTGGGCACTCCCTATGCCGCATTCCATCTCCCATAACAACCTGAATGGAACTGCATCGCAGAGGTCCCCATACTGTACAGAGGTACAGAAGTTCAAGAGTTAATGTCAAGTGCACATTGAAGCCCGCGCTATGTGCATGGGGGTGGTTCCATGCTGCTACTGGGACCAGTATTGGGCAACGCTGGACAGATGTCTGTGGTCAGTGTTTGGTACAGCCCGCCTAATTGCAAACTAAAGTGGGAATATGTACATTTACACCGACCCAAGAGTAACTGAAGGACAGTTGTTGTGTAAGTGTAGAGGCCCGCTTTAAGGTTGAGTATTCCCTGATGGCAACCTCTGCCTTATCCCAGGGCACTGGTTAAAATGGTACAGAGTACAGGTACCCCATGTGTGTGGTGATGCTGTACAAGGTGTCTAGCATAGCCCAGAAGAACCCACCCAGGGTAGGCCTCTCATGTTTCCCAGACTTGGCACCCATCGTGTTAATTGAGAAGCATGGAGGACGTGACCATCATCCCATCCACTCTACCCCACCTGCCCGTGTGTGTGTGTGTGTGTGTGTGTGTGGTGTGTGTGTAGCATTAACCCTTTCAAGGACCGGGTGATGTTTGGGTCCTCCTGACAACAACAACTTTGCCACACCGTGTCAAAGACCTTTGCTATGATCCAGGATCTGCACCTGAACCCTGAAACTAAGGGAGGTCTAAACTATAGGGGAAGTACTGGGAGTTACAAGTTTTTCAATCTTTCTAAACTCCTCCTACTGGACAGTGTAGTTAACCACTGGGAAAAAAGTTTCTGCATTGGAGAGCTAAGGTTTAAAGGGATCCCACAGTACAGGGTATAAGTACCCAAAATATATCCCAAGTTGGGGGTGACACTGCCCTTTAGGAAGTAGGCAAGACACACATAGAGTGCTATTTCAACCTAGGCCGTTCATGAGATCATTGATGAATGGTCTTTCAGCCTGAATTTCTGTTATTCCTGATCCTTAACCTGCTTGGCCCTGTTACTGACCCAGCTTTCATCTGACCTGCTTCAGGATTTTCCTTGTCTGTCTATGTTTGCTGCCTATTAGAGATGAGCGAAGTATTCAAAAATTTGATTCGACTGATTCGGCGAATTCGTGGAAAAATTTCGATTCGAGTCGAATATATTCGCTGCGAATTTAACTTATAAAAGGGTGTTTCTAGGCTTCAGAGAGCCTTTATATTAGTGCAGAACACTGTACCTTTAATTTAAATGCCCTTGGAGTCTGCTGGGGAAGAGAAATAATACTGACAGTCAGTATGACATGCAGATGAGTGCCGTCGATCTTAGAATCACCGCACACTTCACTCATTTGGGCAGTCACGGGGCCAAAACCAGAGTGTGGAGCCACAGTGTGGCGGTGGAGGCAGCAGCAATGGGAGGCCATACAGCACCCTATGACAAAAATGGAAACCACCAGCAGTGTGAGGAGACCTGAAAGTGGCACATGGCAGAGTGTGGCGATGGAGACAGCAGCAATGGGAGGCCGTACAGGGACCCATGACACACTCTGGACCTGGCAGCAGCATGAGGAGGCGGTACAGGGGCCCATGACAGATTACGGGCCTGGCAGCAGCATGAGGAGTCGGTACGGGGGCCCATGACACACTCTGGACCTGGCAGCAGCATGAGGAGGCGGTACAGGGGCGCATGACAGATTACGAGCCTGGCAGCAGCAACTTGGACAGGAGGACGTTCAGCTTCTGCACCGTCGGGTGCGTGCTCGCAAACTGTTGTCTCTTGGAAACGGATTCCAAGAAAGACTGCTGACGGAATCCGTGAAGAGGAGTAGCAGGAGAAGGAGCATCTGAACAAGCGGAATATGCCAACAAGCGACAACAGGGGCCCATGACAGATTACGGGCCTGGCAGCAGCATGAGGAGTCGGTACGGGGGCCCATGGCAGATTAGGGGCCTGGCAGCAGCTATGGGAGGCCCGTAATCTGCCAGCACCCTATGACAAAAAATGGAACACACCAGCAGTGTGAGGAGACCTGAAAGTGGCACATGGCAGAGTGTGGCGATGGAGACAGCAGCAATGGGAGGCCGTGCAGGGACCCATGAGAGACTCTGGACTTGGCAGCAGCATGAGGAGGCGGTATAGGGGCCCATGGCAGATTAGGGGCCTGGCAGCAGCTATAGGAGGCCCGTAATCTGCCAGCACCCTATGACAAAAAATGGAACACACCAGCAGTGTGAGGAGACCTGAAAGTGGCACATGGCAGAGTGTGGCGATGGAGACAGCAGCAATGGGAGACCGTACAGGGACCCATGAGAGACTCTGGACTTGGCAGCAGCATGAGGAGGCGGTATAGGGGCCCATGGCAGATTAGGGGCCTGGAAGCAGCTATGGGAGGCCCGTAATCTGCCAGCACCCTATGACAAAAAATGGAACACACCAGCAGTGTGAGACCTGAAAGTGGCACATGGCAGAGTGTGGCGATGGAGACAGCAGCAATGGGAGGCCGTACAGGGACCCATGAGAGACTCTGGACCTGGCAGCAGCATGAGGAGGTGGTATAGGGGCCCATGGCAGATTAGGGGCCTGGCAGCAGCTATAGGAGGCCCGTAATCTGCCAGCACCCTATGACAAAAAATGGAACACACCAGCAGTGTGAGGAGACCTGAAAGTGGCACATGGCAGAGTGTGGCGATGGAGACAGCAGCAATGGGAGGCCGTACAGGGACCCATGAGAGACTCTGGACTTGGCAGCAGCATGAGGAGGCGGTAAAGGGGCCCATGGCAGATTAGGGGCCTGGCAGCAGCTATGGGAGGCCCGTAATCTGCCAGCACCCTATGTCAAAAAATGGAACACACCAGCAGTGTGAGGAGACCTGAAAGTGGCACATGGCAGAGTGTGGCGATGGAGACAGCAGCAATGGGAGGCTGTACAGGGACCCATGAGAGACTCTGGACCTGGCAGCAGCATGAGGAGGCGGTACAGGGGCCTATGGCAGATTAGGGGCCTGGCAGCAGCTATGGGAGGCCCGTAATCTGCCAGCACCCTATGACAAAAAATGGAACACACCAGCAGTGTGAGGAGACCTGAAAGTGGCACGTTTGGGGCATGATTCATGGCGGATTTAGTCAGTTGTGTCAGGAACTGGTGGTTTGAAATCCAGACTAATCCACGCCTGATTCATTTTCACAAACGTGAGTCTCTCCACACTTTGGGTGAACAGTCGTGTCCTCCGCGGAGTTACAATACCTCCTGCCGCACTAAACACGCGCTCCGATGCCACGCTACTGGCCGGGCATGACAGCCTTTCAAGGGCAAATTCAGCTAGTTGGGGCCAAAGGTCAAGTTTCGTTGCCCAGTAGTCAAGGGGATTGTCTACCTCGGTTGGCAGGGTGCTGTCCAAGTAGGCCTAAGCCTGTTGTTTGAGGTCCTGCTCCAGGTCCACCTGATGCTGCTGCTGCTGCGGCTGGTTAGTAGTTTCCTCACTGCGCTGGTGAAGAAAGCTACTCATCATCGACTGCAGACTGAGGCAGCTGCTGCTGGTGGAGCTGCCACTGCTCCTACCACCCCACCCCTCCCCTGCTGCCATGGCAGCGGAACGCGAGCGCACAGGGCCCACAGGTCTGAGGATGGACGTTGGCGCAGAAAGGCAGAGACCAGCTGACTACATAGGTGGTTTTTATAGTACGTTATTTTGGCCTCCCTCTCAGCAGGTGTGAAAAAGGCCACCATTTTTGAACGGTAGCGAGGGTCCAACAAGGTGGACAGCCAAAAGTCATCCCTCTGTCTGATGGTTATTATTCGGCTGTCGCTACGCAAGCAAGCGAGCATGCTATGGGCCATTTGTGCCAAGGAATGCGAGGGACTCCCTGCCTCCATCTCCACAGCATACTGCCACGGTGCGTCTGGGTCCTCTGTCTCCTCCTCCTCTACCAGATGCTCCTGCTCCTCCACTCCTGTCCGCTGAGTGGAAAAACCACCCATTTCACTCAATAATTCCTGAGCACAAATGTCCTCCTCTACCTCCTCCTCTTCTTCCTGTCCTGCCCCCACAGGGGTCATGTGGCGTTGAGATCTGTGCGCCACGTCTACCGCACCCTGACCAGCCATTGTTAACAGCATTTGTTCCAGGACGTGCAACAGAGGAATGACGTCGTTCATCCCATAGTCCTGCCAACTCACGAATAGCGTGGCCTCCTCAAAGGGCCTGAGCAAGCGGCAGGTGTCACGCATGAGCTGCCAATGGCTGACATCGAAGTTACACAGGGGAGTACCTTTATCCGCTTGTAACATCAGGAAATCGGTGATGGCCTTTCGCTGTTCGTAAAGGCGGTCTACCATGTGTAGGGTTGAATTCCACCTTGTTGCAACGTCGCAGATCAGGCGATGCTGTGGAATTCCGTTCTGCCGCTGCAGCTCAAGGAGGGTGTGCTTTGCGGTGTAGGAATGGCTGAAATGCATGCAAAGTTTACGTGACATTTTAAGGATGTCTTGCAGTGGGATGGTGGATTTTAGGAACCGCTTGACAACCAGATTGAACACGTGAGCCATGCATGGCGCATGGCACAACCTTCCTTGACGCAGAGCAGACACCATGTTCTTTCCGTTGTCGGTCAACATGGTTCCGATTTTCAGTTTGCGCGGAGACAGCCATCTGTCAATTTCTCTGTTCATTACACTGAGAAGTTCCTCCCCTGTGTGACTACGTTCGCCTGGACCTGGCAGCAGCATGAGGAGGCGGTACAGGGGCCCATGGCAGATTATGGGCCTGGCAGCAGCTATGGGAGGCCCGTAATCTGCCAGCACCCTATGACAAAAAATGGAACACACCAGCAGTGTGTGAGGAGACCTGAAAGTGGCACATGGCAGAGTGTGGCGATGGAGACAGCAGCAATGGGAGGCCGTACAGGGACCCATGAGAGACTCTGGACCTGGCAGCAGCATGAGGAGGCGGTACAGGGGCCCATGGCAGATTAGGGGCCTGGCAACAGCTATGGGAGGCCCGTAATCTGCCAGCACCCTATGTCAAAAAATTGAACACACCAGCAGTGTGAGGAGACCTGAAAGTGGCACATGGCATGAGACACTGTGGACCTGGCAGCAGCATGAGGAGGCGGTACAGGGGCCCATGGCAGATTAGGGGCCTTGCAGCAGCTATGGGAGGCCCGTAATCTGCCAGCACCCTATGACAAAAAATGGAACACACCAGCAGTGTGAGGAGACCTGAAAGTGGCACATGGCAGAGTGTGGCGATGGAGACAGCAGCAATGGGAGGCCGTACAGGGACCCATGAGAGACTCTGGACTTCGCAGCAGCATGAGGAGGCGGTATAGGGGCCCATGGCAGATTAGGGGCCTGGCAGCAGCTATGGGAGGCCCGTAATCTGCCAGCAGCCTATGACAAAAAATTGAACACACCAGCAGTGTGAGGAGACCTGAAAGTGGCACATGGCAGAGTGTGGCGATGGAGACAGCAGCAATGGGAGGCCATACAGGGACCCATGAGACACTCTGGACCTGGCAGCAGCATGAGGAGGCGGTATAGGGGCCCATGGCAGATTAGGGGCCTGGCAGCAGCTATGGGAGGCCCATAATCTGCCAGCACCCTATGACAAAAAATGGAACACACCAGCAGTGTGAGGAGACCTGAAAGTGGCACATGGCAGAGTGTGGCGATGGAGACAGCAGCAATGGGAGGCCGTACAGGGACCCATGAGAGACTCTGGACTTGGCAGCAGCATGAGGAGGCGGTATAGGGGCCCATGGCAGATTAGGGGCCTGGCAGCAGCTATGGGAGGCCCGTAATCTGCCAGCACCCTATGACAAAAAATGGAACACACCAGCAGTGTGAGGAGACCTGAAAGTGGCACATGGCAGAGTGTGGCGATGGAGACAGCAGCAATGGGAGGCCGTACAGGGACCCATGAGACACTCTGGACCTGGCAGCAGCATGAGGAGGCGGTACAGGGGCCCATGGCAGATTAGGGGCCTGGCAGCAGCTATGGGAGGCCCGTAATCTGCCAGCACCCTATGTCAAAAAATTGAACACACCAGCAGTGTGTGAGGAGACCTGAAAGTGGCACATGGCAGAGTGTGGTGATGGAGACAACCCACCGATTGTTTTGCTCGCTGCCAAGCTGCCACCCTCTTCTCCTGATGATGCGGAAGCAATAGCCTGATGACAACGAGGCTGCCAAGTGCGATCAGCCTCATCATCATCAATTAGGGTCTCCGCCTCACTACTAGCCCCCTCGGCTGCGTGTGGGTCAGGAGACAGACCTGTCTCTAGACCGGCTACCGAGCCACTCTCCTCGCCACTACTTCTTCGCCTGGCTGCTGAAGAGGCGGATGTCTCCCCCCGTTCCTGACCGCCCTCTGTTATCTCTTCCTCACTGTACTGGATGACACCGGGAGCACTGGCCTCTGGCTGCGAATAGTGCTGCCTCGACCCCTTCCTCTGCTGCCACGTCTGCTCGCTCCTAAAACATTGCCTCCTCTGCCACTCCTCTGCATGTTGTCTGACATACTCTTTAATTCAACGATTCTGTGTCCCTGAGTAACAATTCTGTGTCTGTCCCTGAGTAACAATTCTGTGTCCCTGAGTAACGTTTCTGTGGCCCTAAGTAACAGTTCTGTGGCCCTCAGTAACAATTCTGTGTCCCTCAGTAACAATTCTGTGTCCCTCAGTAACAATTCTGTGTCTGTCCCTCAGTAACAATTCTGTGTCCCTCAGTAACAATTCTGTGTCCCTCAGTAACAATTCTGTGTCCCTCAGTAACAATTCTGTGTCTGTCCCTGAGTAAGAATTCTGTGTCTGTCCCTGAGTAAGAATTCTGTGTCTGTCCCTGAGTAACAATTCTGTGTCCCTGAGTAACGTTTCTGTGGCCCTAAGTAACAGTTCTGTGGCCCTCAGTAACAATTCTGTGTCCCTCAGTAACAATTCTGTGTCCCTCAGTAACAATTCTGTGTCTGTCCCTGAGTAACAATTCTGTGTCTGTCCCTCAGTAACAATTCTGTGTCCCTCAGTAACAATTCTGTGTCCCTCAGTAACAATTCTGTGTCCCTGAGTAACAGTTCTGTGTCCCTCAGTAACAATTCTGTGTCCCTCAGTAACAATTCTGTGTCCCTGAGTAAAATTCTGTGTCTGTCCCTGAGTAAGAATTCTGTGTCTGTCCCTGAGTAACAATTCTGTGTCCCTAAGTAACGTTTCTGTGGCCCTAAGTAACGTTTCTGTGGCCCTAAGTAACAGTTCTGTGTCCCTCAGTAACAATTCTGTATCCCTCAGTAACAATTCTGTGTCTGTCCCTGAGTAACAATTCTGTGGCCCTAAGTAACATTTCTGTGGCCCTAAATAACGGTTCTGTGGCCCTCAGTAACAATTCTGTGTCCCTCAGTAACAATTCTGTGTCTGTCCCTAAGTAACAATTCTGTGGCCCTAAGTAAAGTTTCTGTGGCCCTAAGTAACGTTTCTGTGGCCCTAAGTAACGTTTCTGTAGCCCTAAGTAACGTTTCTGTGGCCCTAAGTAACGTTTCTGTGGCCCTAAATAACGGTTCTGTGGCCCTCAGTAACAATTCTGTGTCCCTCAGTAACAATTCTGTGTCTGTCCCTAAGTAACAATTCTGTGGCCCTAAGTAAAGTTTCTGTGGCCCTAAGTAACGTTTCTGTGTCCCTAAGTAACGATTCTGTGGCCCTAAGTAACGTTTCTGTAGCCCTAAGTAACGTTTCTGTGGCCCTAAGTAACGTTTCTGTGGCCCTAAGTAACGGTTCTGTGGCCCTCAGTAACAATTCTGTGGCCCTCAGTAACAATTCTGTGTCTGTCCCTAAGTAACAATTCTGTGGCCCTAAGTAACGTTTCTGTGGCCCTCAGTAACAAATCTGTGTCCCTCAGTAACAATTCTGTGTCTGTCCCTAAGTAACAATTCTGTGGCCCTAAGTAACGTTTCTGTGGCCCTAAGTAACGGTTCTGTGGCCCTCAGTAACAATTCTGTGTCCCTCAATAACAATTCTGTGTCTGTCCCTAAGTAACGTTTCTGTGGCCCTAAGTAACGATTCTGTGGCCCTAAGTAACGTTTCTGTGGCCCTAAGTAACGTTTCTGTGGCCCTCAGTAACAAATCTGTGTCCCTCAGTAACAATTCTGTGTCTGTCCCTAAGTAACAATTCTGTGGCCCTAAGTAACGTTTCTGTGGCCCTAAGTAACGTTTCTGTGGCCCTAAGTAACGATTCTGTGGCCCTAAGTAACGTTTCTGTGGCCCTAAGTAACGATTCTGTGGCCCTAAGTAACGTTTCTGTGGCCCTAAGTAACGTTTCTGTGGCCCTCAGTAACAAATCTGTGTCCCTCAGTAACAATTCTGTGTCTGTCCCTAAGTAACAATTCTGTGGCCCTCAGTAACGTTTCTGTGGCCCTAAGTAACTGTTCTGTGGCCCTCAGTAACAATTCTGTGTCTGTCCCTAAGTAACAATTCTGTGGCCCTAAGTAACGTTTCTGTGGCCCTAAGTAACGTTTCTGTGTCCCTAAGTAACGATTCTGTGGCCCTAAGTAACGTTTCTGTGGCCCTAAGTAACGTTTCTGTGGCCCTCAGTAACAAATCTGTGTCCCTCAGTAACAATTCTGTGTCTGTCCCTAAGTAACAATTCTGTGGCCCTAAGTAACGGTTCTGTGGCCCTCAGTAACAATTCTGTGTCCCTCAATAACAATTCTGTGTCTGTCCCTAAGTAACGTTTCTGTGGCCCTAAGTAACGATTCTGTGGCCCTAAGTAACGTTTCTGTGGCCCTAAGTAACGTTTCTGTGGCCCTCAGTAACAAATCTGTGTCCCTCAGTAACAATTCTGTGTCTGTCCCTAAGTAACAATTCTGTGGCCCTAAGTATTGGTTCTGTAGCCCTCAGTAACAATTCTGTGTCCCTCAATAACAATTCTGTGTCTGTCCCTAAGTAACAATTCTGTGGCCCTAAGTAACGTTTCTGTGGCTCTAAGTAACGTTTCTGTGGCCCTAAGTAACGTTTCTGTGGCCCTCAGTAACAAATCTGTGTCCCTCAGTAACAATTCTGTGTCTGTCCCTAAGTAACAATTCTGTGGCCCTAAGTAACGTTTCTGTGGCCCTAAGTAACGATTCTGTGGCCCTCAGTAACAATTCTGTATCCCTCAGTAACAATTCTGTGTCTGTCCCTGAGTAACAATTCTGTATCCCTAAGTAACGTTTCTGTGGCCCTCACTAACGATTCTGTGGCCCTAAGTAACGTTTCTGTGGCCCTAAGTAACGTTTCTGTGGCCCTCAGTAACAAATCTGTGTCCCTCAGTAACAATTCTGTGTCTGTCCCTAAGTAACAATTCTGTGGCCCTAAGTAACGTTTCTGTGGCCCTAAGTAACGGTTCTGTGGCCCTCACTAACAATTCTGTGTCCCTCAATAACAATTCTGTGTCTGTCCCTAAGTAACAATTCTGTGGCCCTAAGTAACGTTTCTGTGGCCCTAAGTAACGTTTCTGTGGCCCTAAGTAACGATTCTGTGGCCCTCAGTAACAAATCTGTGTCCCTCAGTAACAATTCTGTGTCTGTCCCTAAGTAACAATTCTGTGGCCCTAAGTAACGCTTCTGTGGCCCTAAGTAACGATTCTGTGGCCCTCAGTAACAATTCTGTATCCCTCAGTAACAATTCTGTCTGTCCCTGAGTAACAATTCTGTGTCCCTAAGTAACGTTTCTGTGGCCCTAACTAACGATTCTGTGGCCCTAAGTAACGTTTCTGTGGCCCTAAGTAACGATTCTGTGGCCCTAACTAACGTTTCTCTGTCCCTAACTCTCTCCCTGAATACAGCCAGGTCTGCCTCTGTTGAATGACTGGAGGCAAATGGAGAATTCTAAAATGGCCGCCATTTATAGCTCGACCATTACACTGTGCTGGCTGCTGATTGGCTAATGCGATCACATGTCATGAATGAATGCATTATGGGTCAGCGCGCCTTGTCTGCGCGCCTTCCCAGACATCCCTGCTCCGTCGCCGCACATGTCGCCGCCATTTTAGGAAAAATTTCGATTCGCGCATCCGAAGTCTGCTTATTTTCGGATTCGACGCGAATTGAAATTTTCCTAATATTCGAAACGAATTCCACTTCGCCTACTTCGATTCGCTCATCTCTACTGCCTATCTTTGTTACTGACCTCAGCCTTGAATTCCACCAAAATTTTGCCTAATGATTCTGTACTTCTATACTGCTTGCACATTGTCAACCTCTGCTCACCCCTGATCTGCTCATGATTTGGTGCCTTCCTGCTTTATGTTACTGAACTCAGCTTGTGACTCGACTCTGCTCACTACATGGCTTTATGTATTCTGGGTGCCCTCTTCACTGTGCTTCTGTTTACTTGATGCCAGTGCCCTAATATTCAAGTCTTCAATTCCAGCTCGTTTGCACCTGTACCCTTTCATTGCTCTTGCAGCCAATGTCTAAACCTTTCAGGGGTTTTTGGATGGGAATTGGGTAGGAAGTCACCCTCGTCATCTGGGTACTCATACAGGCACATGACAGGTTTGTTTGGAGTGACCATTTAACCATAGGTTTCACTTTTTCCAACTAAGAGTTTCAGAATTTTAAAGGAGACTTGGCTTGAAATATGAGTATTACAATGTTGCAGTTTGCTTGCTAGGAAAGTCGAGACTAAAAAATTGCTTTCTCCTCCCTGCAGCAGACTGATGACATCATCTCAGCCTAGGCAAAGTCACTGGACTAAAGCTTAAGGAGAGCGCTTTAATGATAAAAGGTGGAGTTTTTATGAAAAAATTATACTGTATATCAAATTATGGAGTCTTATAAAGTTTATTTGGGAATAGTGTACAAAAACACTGTAGATGTAAATTAGATCACTAGAATTTTATACAATCTTTAACATCTCAATGTCATTGTAAAAAATCACTTTCCTATTATTTTTAAATTTGCAGCTTTTATTAAAATAATCCCTGGTGATCCTACCATGATGGTCCTTTCTCTGGCACTTTATAAAATGAAAACGCTCTGTCTCTGTCTGTCAATTGTGCTCCTGCAGTGTCACCCTGTCACACCCTGTCCAGTGGAGACTAAAAGTGGCAATTGTAGCACACATTACTCAGGCAGGGTCCACTGTTGTCACTATCAGGAAACCCACTGTGAGACATGCCATAGAGTCATCGCTGGAAGTAGGAAACGAGTGGTTGTAGGAAGGCTGAAGAAAGATTGAAAAAAGTGAAAACAAGTATTTATTAAAAAAAAGCAATTGTCTGTGCTTTAGCAAACCAAATGTCATTCACATAGGGTTTACATCCCCTTTATTATTAGAAATATTATAAACATGTACTGTACATTGCTGTATATTGTGTGTGCCATATATTCATGTAATGAAGACAGTAAAAACGTGTACCCTTTTTATTGAAATTTTGGTTAAAAGCAATCATTATAATTATTCATCCTCCAATTTATTTGAATCCTACAGCAAATTGCATTTAGAAATTTCAGTGAATTGTTCATCTATTGTACTGATGGCCAAATATCATTATCACTGTACCAGCAATTTTCCTTATGTTTCTAAAAATTCGATAAGCAGTTAAAACAATGTATAAAACACCCATTAGTTCACGTGTGTAATTCTTCAAAAGTCATTAAATCATTTTTCAGTTCAGTGGATGTAATCACCTGAAATCTGTCTTTTCTTGAGTTGTCCCCATAATTTGACTTCAGGCTCTGGCAGAGGCGGCAAGCCAATTACAGGAGTGGGATGATTAGAGGTCTGTGAAATCCTGTCTACTAACTGATTACCGGTGCCATGTTCACAAGAAAGTGAAATCTAAACTTTTGGCCAGTTATAGAAAACCATGACTAGAAAGCTTATTTTTTGTTGTTTTTTTACATTAAAGTACAACTAATGGTAAAGCTTTTTGGTTTTGGATAGAGTGGAGAGGTATTAGAGCACCTGTCTGATAGTTGTGGCTGTCTGTGTCCCCATTAGGGAGATTCACCCTCTCTGTTTGTCTTGTTTACCCTTATGATCGAAAGTAAGAATCACAGAAAATCCAAAAATTTTTGGTTAGACCAGAATGGAAATAGAGGGGTAATCTTCCAATGGGAACACAAGATCTGGTGGCAACCAGGGATTCCCTCACTTTGTAGGGATTTCCTTTCAACTCCTGTTTTGGCTATGGGACAGGAAGTGAAGAATAATCCACCTAATGGAAACACATATGGCAAAAAGAAATAAAAAGGGGACAGGGGTTTTAATACTCCCTTACTTTATCCAAAAGAAAGAAATAGTTTTGCCGTTATTTCTACTTTAAAGTAGAATTTCAGTCTAGTCCTATCTAAACTTAAACCTTCTCCCACCCCCATTCTAAGTCCCATAATAACTAGCCTGTAGAGGAAAGATGTCCATACTTAGCTATTTTCAGGGCATATCGGTCTGGTCACATGACTGTCTCCCAGTGCCAGCTTCAGTAGAGAAGATGGACAGCCAAAAATGGGTGCACCATTGTAAGCCTATGGGTGACATCACTGCATAGGCATTGTAGCCGTTGACGACATTCTCTTCTCTACAATAAAGCCACGCACTGGGGAGATAATGTGACCTGACCAGAGGCCCAGGGAATAGGTAAGTATACAGATCTTTCATCTACAGGCTAGTTAGTATAGTGTTTGGAATGAGGGTGGGAGCAAATGTAATTAGATATGATTAGACTAGACTTCCACTTTGAATCATAAAATGACTGGTGTATCAGACTCCTGATGATGTTCTAGTGTATTCTACATAGGTCCAAAGCCTTTGGGATATATGACATTGATATTCCAGGAGGCTTTAAGAAGAAGATAACAGCATTGTCACCTAGGCAGGAAATTAAACTGACAGGCCAGGCAAGGAGAGCATTGATCAAAGATGCAGCAGAGAGACCAATGGTAACTCTGGAGGAGGTGCAGATATCCACAGCTCAGGTGGGAGAATCTGTCCACAGGTCAACTATTAGTTGTGTACTCCACAAATCTAGCCTTTATGGAAGAGTGTCAAAAAGAAAGTCATTGTTGAAAGCCATAAAATGTCCCATTTGCAGTTGGCGAGAAGCCATGTGGGGGACACAGCAAACATGTGGAAGATGGTGCTCAGGTCAGATGAGACCAAAATTGAATTTTTTGGCCTAAAAGCAAAACACTTTGTGTGGTGGAAAGCTAACACTGCACATCACCCTGAACACACCATCCCCACTGTGAAACATGGTGGTGGCAGCATCATGCTGTGGGGATGGTTTTCTTAGAACAAAACTGTTAGTCTGCAAAAGACTTCATGTGTTAGAATGGCCAAAAGTCCAGACCTAAATCCAATTGAGAATCTGTGGCAAGACTTGAAAATTGCTGTTCACAGATGCTCTCCATCTAATCTGACAGAGCTTGAGATATTTTGCAAAGAAGAATGGGCAACTATTTCACTGTCTAGATGTGCAAAGCTGGTAGAGACATATCCAAAAAGACTTGCAGCTGTAATTGCAGTGAAAGATGGTTCTACAAAGTATTGACTCAGGGGGCTGAATATAAATGCACGCCACACTTTTCACAGATTTATTTGAAAAAAGATTTGAAAAACATTTCTTATTTTCCTTCTACTTCACAATTATGTGCCACTTTTGTGTTGGTCTATCACATAAAATCCGAATAAAATACATTTATGTTTTTGGTCGTAATATGACAAAATGTGGAAAAATTCTAGGGGTATGAATACTTTTCAAGGAACTGTATAAGCCCCTGATGTTTCCAAAGGGTCGTATATAGGCTAAAGACTAGAGGACATGGCAAGAGACTGTTCGATAGGAGTGGGTAGATACTCATGCTGTAGGAGACTAGAAACATGTTACATGAAACTGCTAGAGATTACTGTTATTAAAGGCTCCTTTACAAATCAGTACTCCCCTTATGGACTTCTGGGAAGCTCTTCAAACACCAAAGCATGTGCCCCTTGGGATGGTGTTTTGGCATCAGGAGGTTAGAAATTCTCTCAGGTTTATAACTGCCGTCTGTCCCTCAACGGGGCAGATTCACTCTCTCTTTTTATCCTGGTGACAATTGTTGCCCTGACAGAAGTGAAGGGAAATTCTTGGGTTGTGACTACAACAAGAGATAAAGGGAAATGGGGACACCTGAGCTTCCCTGTTCAGGTACTGTAAGTGACAGAAAATGCAAACTTTTAAGTTGTCATAGGAACAAGAATAAAGGGGAATTTTTCCAATAGGTGTTCTTGTTCTGTTGACAAATGTCCTAGAGAGGACTTCTCTTACTTTGGAGAGATTTACCCTCACTTCATGTTTTGTCTAAGGGCTAGGGCAGCCGTTCTCAACCAGGGTTCCTCCACAGGTTGCCAGGGGTTCCTTGATCTGTGGCTGTTTGAGCCCCCCCCCCCTCCTCATTTGATGGTGCCTGCATTGTTCCGGGGCCACCTCTACTTGGCAAAACTAGCAGCAGGACACCATTATCTTTTTAGCTGCTAGTAAGGGTGGCATTTTGGCCACCACTTTATGGTTTGCATTCATCATACTGACCACCAATGATCAGGGCCATTTTCTGCATTGACCCAAGAAAATTGTTTTTAGCAGAATTCCTCAAGACCAGAAAACAATTTTAGGGGCTCCTCTAAGGTAAAATGGTTGAAAAAGTCTGGGCTCGAGCATGAGGATAAATCTCCCCAACAGGACACAGATGACAAAAGAACGGAACAGGAATTTTCCCTGCTCAATCCCTTCAAAAAATGGCCTGGAGGGATCACACTGGAAATCATAGTATAGGCTCCATTTACCAATATGGTCTGTAGGCACGTTGTTGTCTTGTTAATTCTTTTCTCTAGCCTTCTCTCTGCGGCTATACTGTACATTATGTTTGATGTTTCCTGCAGAAAGCCGTGCCCTGCTTCCATGGTATATTTACTTAATGATCATTAGCAAGAAAAACAGCAGAGTCTCTCATGCAGGCCCACCAGCTTCAACCTTTGCCTGGTCTCATTTGTAAATGACCAATGTAAAAAATCTTAATGAAACGGCTTCTAATGCTTTAATTAGCATGGATATCTTAATCGCCAATTTTGCAAAAATCGCAGGAACTCTGACCTATACTTTGCAAGAAATGTCAAGTTAATGTCATTATTTCTAAATGTATACAGCTAAAATACACATTAATCCATTATGTCTTCTCATTAGGATCAACATCAGTTGGAAGGTGACCTTAATTCCACTTGGTAATCTATTTTTAAAGGATAACCTCTACAATTGTAATTGTACTTTATCAGATAAAATGTTTTGGCTGTATCGTTTTAGGACTAATCTAGATGGACAAGGTTGAAGTGACTGTATAATCTTTTTCTGGAATTTTTTTTGTATATCAGATTGGTGTAAACAGATATATCACTATGCATTCATGTTTTAAAAAGTTTCTATCTATAAATAATTTGTAGTTTTGTATGTACACAAGGCAGCCATATTTGTTCATGCCATGCTCAGTCGGTGCTTCCTGCTTTGAATTGCTACACAAGGCTTGTGCTTTACTGTTCTTTCTGACAGTGCAAGTCTATGAATCAGCCAACTCATTAAAACAATGCACTCCCTGAGGGGTTGATGTTTTACACAACAGTTAAGCAGGGAGGTTGAAAAAGGCTGAGTAAGTCAAGTTGAAGAGCTTCCTCTAGTGGTTAATTCACAAATCTGTATTGTTAATACAATATCAAAACATGGGAGAGCAAGCACCTAAAAAAGACATTTCAAATGTTTTTGCTGCTTTAACTTGGTATTAATGTAGTTAAATTTTGTTTTGTTTGTTTGCCTTCTCCTATAATAATAGGCTCACATGCTGTGACTGCAGTTTGTAGTGTCAGGGATTACCACTCTTAAGAGTACCCCCTCCCCACCCCCCCTTTTTCAAGGGACCAAAAGTAATTGGACAGATGAATACAATCATGAATAAAATGTTCATTTTTAATATTTTATTTAGAATCCTTTACTGGCAATGACTGCTTGATGTCTGGATCCCATGAGCATTACCAAAGTATGGGTTTCCTTCTTTCTGATGCTTTGCCAGGCTCTAACTGCAGCTGTCTTCAGTTGTTCTTTGTGGGTCTTTCTGCCTTTAATTTTGCCTTCAAAAGTGAAATGCATGCTCATTGACTCGGCCATTGCAGAATATTCCACTTCTTTTCCTTCAAAAGCTCCTGGGTTGCTTTTGCAGTGTGTTTTGGATTATTGTCCATCTGTACTGTGAAGCACCATCCAATCAACTTTGCTGCATTTGGCTGAATCTGGGCTGACCGTATATCTCTAAATACTGCAGAATTAATCTGGCTGCTTCTGTCTTCTGTTACATCATCAATAAACACCAATGATCCAGTGCCACTGGAAGCCATTCATGCCCATGCCATCACACTGCCTCCACCATGTTTTACAGATGACATTGTATGGTTTGGATTATGAGCTGTTCAAAGCCTTCTCCACACTTTTCTTTTCCCATCGATCTGCTGCAGATTAATCTTAGTTTCATCCATCTAAAGAATGCTTTTTTAGAACTGGTCTGGCTTTTTTAGATGTTTTTTGGCAAAATCTAATCGGGCTTTTCTATTCTTCAGGCTTATGAATGGATTGCACCTTGTGGTGAACCCTCTGTATTTGCTCTTGTGAAGTCTTCTCTTGATTGTAGACTTTGACAATGATACACCCACCTCCTGGAGAGCGTCCTTCACTTGTCTGGATGTTGTGAATGAGTTTTTCTTTATCATAGAGAGGATCCTGCGATCATCCACCACTGTTGTCTTCTGTGGATGTCCATGCCTTTTTATGTTGCTGAGCTCAGCCATGTGTTCTTCTTTCCTCAAAATCTACCAAACTGTTGGTTTGGTCAATCCTAATGTTGCTGCTATCTCTCTGATGGACTTGTTTTGTTTTTGAAGCCTTAAAATGGCCTGTTTTACTTGCATGGAGAGCTCCTTTGAACACATGATGTAGGTTCACAGCAATAGATTCCAAATGCAAATACCACACTTAGAATCAACTCCAGACCTTTTACCTGTTTAATTGATGAAGAATTAATGAAGGAGTAGCCCACACCTGGCCATGAAACAGCTTTTGATTCAATTGTCCAATTACTTTTGGTCCCTTGAAAAAAGGAGGATGGCTACACTTAAGAGCTGTAATTCCTAAACCCTTCCTCCAATTTGGATATATATACCCTCAAATTAAACCTGAGATTCTGCACTTTCAGCCCATATCCATTATATACCTATAGCCTGAATATGTATTGGTAAATACCTGAAAAAATCTAAAGTTGTGCCTGTGTCCAAATATATGTATGTCCAGGTATTAATTGACCTAGCTTTTCCCTATTCACTAAGGGAACAGATAATTTTTTGTTCTGGGTCACACAGAGTCCAATGCATTCCTCACCATTTCCTCTATGTTGCATAACAAATGTCGGAGTTCTAATGTCATGAAAGAATGCATGGTGATAAATGCTCTACCTTTCTGTGCATGTAGTTAGGTGCAGGTCGACCTCTCTACACAAGTGTTACATCACCCTGTAGGGAGAGTGGGAGACAGGAGGATTACCCATTCCACTTAGGCCTCTGTATGTGTCATTGACTGACTGCCACCCGGGTGACCCCTGCAGCAATCTTTAGTGAGCCAATGCTTATAAAAAGCACTGTCCCCCTGTGGATGGTGTGCATTAAACGTGTGGTTAGATTAAGACGCTTGACAGGGAGAATTTGCCTAGTGCAGAAAGAGATTCTGGAGGAGGAGGGACAGTATAGGGACTGGTGTCAGTGCTTCACAGGAGAACCTTTCCATTACCTGTTCTTCTGCATTTGCCATCCCCCTTTGCACCTGGTGCTGGCGGCCACGGTATACCACTTTGCAAGTGTTGCATATCAGTTTGTGAGTGTTACCACCAGTTCTAAGGCGCTGCATAGACTTTGTTAATGTTGTTGTATTGGTTTATAACACAAATTCTGCAATTACAACCACTGTGTGTGCCATGCCTTGCCCCGGGGTGCCTACCACCTAGGCCCCTACTGCCTACATACAGGTGAGAGCTACACAGTAATTAGACATTAAACAGACACAAGCACCTGACTGAGAGACCCAGGGATTGTGGGAAATTTGGTTTCTTCACAGGAAGTGTCCGTTCTGACACTAAAAACAGAGGTCATGCATTAACTTGTGCAGCGTCATGTGGCATGCCTCATATTTGAACACAGAAACTGCTGAAATATGAATGATTTATTTTAAAAACAGCTGCATAGTCTTCTGCAGGGAGCTTGTTGATCAACAACAAGCTTCTTTGCAGCTGTGCTCAACTGATTTGGTAAAAGCCTTACAAACAAACTTGGAGTACTGTAGGTCTACTGGCTGCCAGAATACCAATGTCTGACCAGGTGTTTGTGTTTTTAATAACAGTGTTGAACAGTTGGAGGATCTTGGAAGATGGTAGCCAAATTAAACCTGTTGCTTTGCATTGGAAAAGCCTATCTATGGGCAAAACCTCTACTTGCAAATTTAGGTAAGCAAATTTTGCTTTTATTTTTTTTTTTATTAATATTTATTTTTATTAATCCTAGTGATTAGTGATAAGGACAGTTCAGCTTTACCAAGCATTTTATTCCCTTCCTATGGTGCTTGTGTAGCAAAAACCCAAGACTGGGCTGGCTGTTTGGTCCCAGATTCCATTCCCTGATAGGCACATGGCAGCCAGGCATACAGTAGTTCACAGTCACTCAAGTCAGAAAACAGGCTGTGTGTGCCTTTTTTCAGTTTATTTCCTGGTTCAGCTTGGATGGGGTGAGGGTGAGCCTTGAGATACTCCAAAAGAAACTAGCAGAAATGTAACAGAGAGCACTAAAGCTGATCTGCTCCTGTAGTGGATTGTGATAGACAGTCCACTATTTATTAGATGATCAGTAAAATGACAATTTTATAGTCTTGCTACTTTCTGTTTCTTGCTCTTTAAATTCCTTACTCTCTTAAGTAAACAATCAGATATAGGATGACAGAACAATGATGATAATTAAGATGGCGCCTTCATCCGGAGTCTCACCCTAGGTGACTCATTAGGAGAAAAGTATCTTTTAATGTAAACAACCCCCATAAAAGGGAATGAGTCTTTTTGGGGACAATGATTGGAAGATATCAACATGGATGGAAGAACACGCAGAAACCCAGTGGACTTTTCACCCAATCAATGTATATGCTTTGCCTGCATCATAAGCCCTATAAATGATACTGTTAGTTCCTCAATAAAACAGAATTTTAGGAAGTTGGCAAACTGCGAAGTGTCAGTGTCTTACTTCCACGTGCACGTATTCTCATATTAATTTGGTTCACTGGTAGATCACGGTAAATGGTCTGTAAGTGACCGAGTCCAAAACACCTCTTTAATGTGAAGGTTAAGTAAACTTCAGTGCAGGAACCCGTCAACAGGAGTATAGTCCTGAGTCAAAGTGTAATGATCTCCAAAAGATGGCTGGGATGGTCTGTAGGATCCTCAAAGCTAGTGCTCACTATGCCCTTGGTATTATAATGCCTCCTGTAGTACCAGCCAGTCTCTGTATTTGGTGCCTGCGGCTTGGATATCCTGTAGAGTTTCCTGTGCTGCTTCAGGATGCTCTGGACAGAGGTCCCCGAGCTCTAACTGGAGCTGGAACCCCAAAAGGATTTCTTCAGCGCTGTAGCTAGCGGCCCAGGGGGGCCTCAGTCCTCAGGAACAAGACACTGCTGTTCTAGGCCCCAGTATATATATATATATATATATATATATATATCCCTCTTAGCCCCCTGCTGGTCACTCTCCTGACCGGGGATTGGCTGAGAATGCATGAATGTGCAGGCCAGGGTCAGACTCTCCCACTCACTATATCCCATTATTCAGTGCGATGGAGGGGAAAGCAGTTGAGCCTGTACCAGCAGAACCCAGAACAGCCAAAAGCAATTGGTCACTGCTTCCCTTACTGTAGGGAAGCCAAAAACTACATTTACCTAAACTCTAGCACTTTTTAACTGCAGCATGCAACATTTATTTACTCCACACTAAGCTTGGAACCAATTAAAGATAATGCATATTTGATCACCCATGTAAAAGCACAGCAAAATGCATGGAAATAATCGCAGCATGACTGAGCCCTAACAATGAAAACGTAACTTTAAACCTTGCATTTGTAGTCAATTGTGTTATCCAATAAATATTAATACTTAAACTCCAAACTTTCTTTTGTCAGTGGCTATCACATTGAATCATTCTGCTGTAAATGAATGTCAATAAATGTCATGATATTCGTGCTAATTTAAATTCTTGACCAGTTTCATTTTGCTGTCTACCCTGTCATCTGATCATATGCACAACTCCATCCTGTCATCCCTGTAACAGATCTAGCACAGACTACACGATCAAAGCTTCTTTGATTCAGAGCTTCTTTGATGCTGTACGGAGTTATACCGCAAACAAAATAAAATGCCACTCCAACACTGATATATATAGTATGTCAACCCAAATCTGATGGCTTAGGGTCACTAGGTCCTAGGAATATTAGTGTCAGGATTCAGGAATGTCTCCTTATGTTCCTTTTAACGCTTTTACAATTTCTCTAGTAAAATAATGTGGATACCAAGTGTACTTTAAATGACCATCAGCCAAGGTATGTCCCCACCACAGTAGCAATTGATGGCATTTGGTGACACACATTGCAAAAAATAAATATATATATATATATATATATATATATATATATAAATATATATAAAGGAGTGAAGAACTTTTAATGACAAAACTTTGTTACTTTATCTTGGAAAAAGTAAAAAATACAAAGAGGAAGGTGAAACAAGGCTGCGGCTGCTGTATGTTAGTCTTTGGGTTTTCTGTTAAAAAGAAATGGTCAGTACTACATTAATAAATAAATGAAATACATTGAATAAAATGAAACTGAAATTCCATTTTGTTGCTAGTTTCATAATCTTGTGAGGTCTGGAGCATTTTGGACCTTTTTATAGACCTGTTTTTATGTGTGGTCGGGTTTTGGGGACAATCCTTATTGTTTTATCTCAAGTGTTTTTATGCTTTTGTGATTAAACCATGTAACTCTTGTAAATTTTACAGTGCAAGATTATCAGAATACAGCTTTTTTTTCAAAGATCCCTGGGCTTGTTGGAAGGAAAAAAGATGAGTATGCATGGTGGTATCATTTTTATTCTTCTTGAAAGTATAAGCTTTCTTTTGAGAGATATTTCCGAGCAGGTCAAGTGGTACTGGTATTATAGCCTAATGGTAGTACGCTTGACTCTGTAGGCAGTATAGTGGCTCTTTCGTAAAAATTACTTTGTGGCCCTCATAAGGGAGAACATAAAGAAGAAGCAATATAGCACAAGCTCAACAATTGTCAATATGTGTACTATTCATATAAATAGGTATATATATATATATATAAATATGTGTGTGTATATATATATATATATATATATATACACACACACACACTCACCGGCCACTTTATTAGGTACATCTGTTCAATTGCTTGGTAACACAAATCAGCCAATCACATGGCAGCAACTTAATGCATTTAGGCATCTAGAAGTGGTGAAGACGACTTTCTGAAGTTCAAACTGAGCATCACAATGGGAAGGAGAGTGGATTTAGGTGACTTTGAACATGACATAGTTGTTGATGCCAGACAGGCTGGTCTGAGTATTTCAAAAACTGCTGATCTTCTGGAATTTTCACGCACTACCATCTCTAAGGTTTACAGAGAATGGTCCGAAAAAGAGAAAATATCCAGGGAGCGACAGTTATGTGAACAAAAATGCCTTGTGATGTCAGAGGTCAGAGGAGAATGGGCGGACTGGTTCTAGATTATAGAAAGGAGCAGTTAAAGGGCAAATATTTTTAAACCTACTACAGGACAATTTTATGGTACAGTTCATAGAGGCCCCAACTAGGAATGATGCTCTGCTGCACCTGGTAATCTCAAACCATGCAGAGCTTATTATGAATGTCCATGTAAAAGAACATCTGGGTAGCAGTGGCCATAACATAATTTCATTTATTGTTAGCTGTAAACAGCAAGCACATATGGGAAAAATACAAACGTTCAATTTTGAGAGAGCTAATTTTCCAAGGCTAAGAGCTGCTCTCCAAGACTTAGACTGGGAGGGAATATTGGCCTCAATGAACACAACACAGAAATGGAAGTTCTTGAAAAAGACTGCTTGTGAACACACTGCAAAATATATTCCCATAGGCAACAAGTTTAAAAGGCTAAAAATCAAACCTATGTGGCTTACGGCCAAAGTTTAAACAGTTATGGATAATAAGAAAAGAGCTTTTATTACATATAAAAATGAAAGAACGCTATCATCGTTTAAACATTACAAACAATATAACAGAATATGCAAAAAGGAAATAAAGGCCGCAAAACTTTAAAATGAATGATAGATTGCAAAAGATAGCAGGACCAACCACAAAAAATTCTTCAAATATATTAATAGTAAAAAGATCCGATCCGAGCATGTAGGCCCTTTACAAAATAACCTTCTTCAGCTCTGTGTATACAAAGGGGCATGGGGGAGCTCTTGTCCATAATGGGCGTGGTACTGACACAGCTCCAAATGACCCATATTGGCTCACAATTTACATGATCCAAAAATATTTAGACAGAATAAATGTGAATAAACCACCTGGACCAGTTGGCATACACCCACGGGTCCTTAAAGAATTGAGCTCTGTCATTTCAAAGCCATTGTTTCTAATTTTTAGGGACTCTTTAATGACTGGCATAGTACTACTGGATTGGCATAAGGCCAATGTGGTGCCAATATTTAAAAAGGGGTCAAAATCTTAACCAAGTAATTATAGACCTGTTAGTGTAACTTCTAAAGTTGGGAAGATACTGGAGAGTTTAATAAAAGACCACATAGATGAGTTCTTGCTGGAAAAAAATATTTTAAGCAACAGACAGCATGGATTCATGAAAGACAGAAGGGGGTTTATTTACTAAAGCTGGAGAGTGCGAAGTCAGACTCCCTTCTGCATAGAAACCAATCAGCTTCCAGGTTTCATTGCCAAAGCTTCATTGAACAAGCTGAGGTTAGAAGCTGATTGGTTTCTATGCAGAAGGGAGTCTGATTTTGCACTCTTCAGCTTTAGTAAATAAACCCCAAGGTGTCAAACAAAATCCGATTTCTTTTTATGTGGAGGTGAGCAAAACCATGAACAGAGGGGTGGCTGTGGACGTGGTATACTTGTATACCTGGACAGAGGGGTGGCTGTAGACGTGATATACTTGGACAGAGGGGTGGCTGTGGATGCGGTATACTTGGATTTTGCAAAAGCGTTTGACACAGTTCCCCACACACGGCTAATGTGTAAGGTAAAGTCTACAGGCTTGGAAAAATCTGTATGTAAATGAATAGAAAACTGGCTAAAAGATCGTATTCAAAGAGTAGTGGTTAATGATTCATACTCTAAATGGTCTCGGGTTGTCAGTGGTGTACCCCAAGGTTCAGTATTGGGACCCTTACTTTTTAATATATTTATAAACAATATAGGGTCTGGGATTAAAAATCCCATTTCAGTCTTTGCAGATGACACCAAGCTGTGTAGTGGAATAACGTCCTTACAGGTTGTCTCCAATTTACAAGCCGACCTCAATGCTCTGTGTAATTGGGTAACTGTGGCAAATGAGGTTTCATGTTGATAAATGTAAGGTGATGCACTTGGGGGCTAAGAATATGCATGTATCATACATACTAGGGGGGTACAACTGGGGGAATCCTGGTGGAGAAGGATCTGGGAGTTCTGGTAGATCACAAGCTTAATAATGGCATCCAATGCCAAGCTGCGGTTTCTAAAGCGAGCAAAATCCTCTCTTGTATTAAAAGAGGTATGGACTCCAGAGAGAGAGATATCATTTTACCCTGGTACAAATCATTAGTAAGACCTCATATGGAATATGTTGTTCAGCTTTGGGCACCAATTCACAAAAAGAACATTGGGGAACTGGAGAAGGTACAGAGAAGGGCAACCAAACCAAAGAGGCATGGAGGAGCTCAGCAATGAGGAAAGATTAGAGGAACTGAATTTATTCTCTCTTGAGAAGAGGAGATTAAGGGGGGATATGATCTCCATGTATAATACATAAGGGGGGATATGATCACCATGTATAATACATAAGGGGGATATGATCACCATGTATAATACATAAGGGGGGATATGATCTCCATGTATAATACATAAGGGGGGATATGATCACCATGTTTAATACATAAGGGGGAATATGATCTCCATGTATAATACATAGGGGGGGATATGATCTCCGTGTATAATACACAAGGGGGGATATGATCTCCGTGTATAATACACAAGGGGGGATATGATCTCCGTGTATAATACATAAGGGGGATATGATCTCCATGTATAATACATAAGGGGGATATGATCACCATGTATAATACATAAGGGGGGATATGATCTCCATGTATAATAGATAAGGGGGGGATATGATCTCCATGTATAATACATAAGGGGGGATATGATCAACATGTATAATACATAACGGGGGGATATGATCTCCATGTATAATACATAAGGGGGGATATGATCACCATGTATAATACATAAGGGGGGATGTGTTCTCCATGTATAATACATAAGGGGGGGATATGATCTCCATGTATAATACATAAGGGGGGGATATGATCTCCATGTATAATACATAAGGGGGGATATGATCAACATGTATAATACATAACGGGGGGATATGATCTCCATGTATAATACATAAGGGGGGATATGATCACCATGTATAATACATAAGGGGGATATGATCACCATGTATAATACATAAGGGGGATATGATCTCCATGTATAATACATAAGGGGGGATATGATCTCCATGTATAATACATAAGGGGGGATATGATCACCATGTATAATACATAAGGGGGATATGATCACCATGTATAATACATAAGGGGGATATGATCTCCATGTATAATACATAAGGGGGGGGATATGATCTCCATGTATAATACATAAGGGGGGATATGATCTCCATGTATAATACATAAGGGGGATATGATCTCCATGTATAATACATAAGGGGGGATATGATCAACATGTATAATACATAACGGGGGGATATGATCTCCATGTATAGTTCATAAGGGGGATATGATCTCCATGTATAATACATAAGGGGGGATATGATCTCCATGTATAATACATAAGGGGGGTTATCATCTCCATGTATAAATACATCAGTGGTTCATATAGTGAACTCGGTGTAGAGCTATTCACCCTGAGGTCATCACAGAGGACAAGGGGGCACTCTTTATGTCTGGAGGAAAAGAAATGTAATCTCCAAACACGGAAAGGTTTCTTCACAGTGAGAGCTGTGAAAATGTGGAATAGACTCCCTCAAGAGTTTGTTCTGGCCAGCTCAGTAGATTGCTTTAAAAAAGTCCTGGATTCTTTCTTGGATACACAGAATATAACTGAATACTAACATTTATAGGTAAAGTTGATCCAGGGAATATTCGATTGCCTCTCTGGGGATCAGGAAGGAATTTTTTCTCCCTGCAGGAGCAAATTGGATCATGCTTTGCTGGGTTTTTTGCCTTCCTCTGGATCAACTGTGGGTGTAAGGTTATAACTTTTTCTTTTTAATGGTTAAACTGGATGGACTTTTGTCTTTTTTTCAGACAGACTAACTATGTAACTATGTAAAAGGCAACAGTAACCCATGTCAATATGGACCAAAATCTCTGAGGAATGTAATAAAGTCATTCAATAGACCGACTTCAATATAACCAATCTGAGCATAGATTAATCAAATCTCTGCCGGTTCAGCAGGATCTGTTTATGGCTGGCTTTACTCAATAACATGCCAATGGCATGTAGGTAAACATGAGACATTTGCTTGTAATTACATTACTTTTCAGGAGGAAAGAAGCAATTCTCTTTTTTTTTTTTGTAAGGGTATCAATAAATGTTTCCAAGTCTGCAGGTAATACGTGTCTATATCTTTGTATTTTATTATGCTTGGTATCCCCTTTTCTGCAGTTACTGCTGATCATTGCAACATTTGATTGTGGTTTTGTAGCTGTTATTATAGGCACCAAGCTTTATATTGTAGTCATTGAGCTGTAAATGTAATATTGATTTTGTTTTCTAGCCTTGACGTTCATGTAGCTCACATGTTTCAGGTTTTTTTTCAAATACAATTTTACTTCATTCCAGTCCAGGTGTTGGACAGGAGATTAGTTTTTTTTTTATTTTGATTGGTCATATATGATTTTTGTAAACTATTGATCAAATTATGACAAAAATAGCAAGGGAAGATTCAGCAAAAATGTTGGAATTCATATCGGAATACCATTCCTTTTAGTGTAGGAGTTCAAAACAAAAATATTAGAGTCGCATTGAAAAATATTGTCTGATATACCTCAAATGCCAATATAGGGAATTAGAGTGGTTCTAAAGGCAGAAGGTTTTTTACCATAATGCATTCTCTGTTTAGCTCTTCCTCAAATTTAGCTAGGTAGGTAGGTTAGATAGGTATTTAGTTAGAGGGTAGATAGCAGCCTGGGATGAGTCAGCCGGGTAACGTTAGGTCAGGGCGGAGGGCTCTGCGGGTCAGTCCCGTGAGGATGTCGGATGACGAAACTAGTAGGGCGGGGCTTCTTTTGGATGTGACGTCGGGACGCTCCTTGTAGACTGTCGGCTGTGATATCACGGTGAGCGAGGCTCATCCCTGCTTTCTTGAGGCTGTCATTGCTGGTGTCGGCTAGACACCCTGTTTGTGAGTGCATTTCTGGCATTTTAATAAAACATTTTGCTTTTAAACGTACTGCACCATGATTTCCTTTTTTGATTTCCCAAACATGATCTATGGTATGGAAACGTGATGACTACCTGCTGTTAAGGCTATTCCATATTGTGCTGATTGGCTGCTTGCAATATATTGCTCCCAGTTTGCATTACTTCTGCTGATCATCGCTCCCAGAGCAAACACTATCTTTGCTGACTTATAATCTGGTCAGCATGGAGCTCTGGTGAGTGTACCCATTTCATTCGGTGGTGGATTTTTTTTTTTTTTTTTTTTTTGCACGTTGTTTGATTTACACAAGATTTCAAAACTGTTTAATTACTTTGTGATGGTGGATGGACTTTTATACAATATTTTTTTATCACAGACATCATTATTTTAACTAATAATTTTTGTATTTACTTATATTTAGCGCACTCTTTGATTTATTCATCAGTTTACATTAGTTTTCATGGGCGCTGCAATGAGTTTTATATACATTTCAGATTCCTGTGCAGAAAAAAATTTGCACGTGATACTAGTGTTGTGGTGTGAACAGGACACATAGGCCAGAATTGATTTTGTTCTGCCATTGCAGAATGCGCGCAGAAACACTGACATCTCTGCTCTGTGGTGTGAATGAGCCCTTATGTAACTGTGTTAGCTGGAGATTAGCTTTAATTTGTTAGTCAAGTCCATCTAAAGCTACTAGTGCATCTAACACCACTCTCTCCCCAAACTGACAATTCTGCTATTCAATGGTGGCTCCATTGCTTCTCCATCCAGCGTGAAGACACCACTAGGCTGGCCATACACTATACAATTTTCTGTCCAATTTCTGCCCAATTTCCTTTAGATTTACCATCAACTATGTAGTGCAAGGGCCTGCCTAATTGGATACAATTGAAAATATTGTTTAGGTTTGACCTCATATTATATGGTTTTTGGTAAATCTAAAGCAAAATCCTCAAGAGCTGTGTGACAGAGCTGTGTAAATCTTTGGATTGAATAGACAGAAAAACAAATCCTTTGCTACGTAAAACAGCCTCCTTTTATGTATTTCATCTCTGTGTGTTTAGGTGTTTGCCCAGAGTGCAGCTTTGAGTATACATACATCCAGGGCTTTTTTTCTCAGAGGAAAGGTGGTGGAACTCCCCCACCCAAACCTGGCCACGCCCCCATCAAACCCTAGGACCACCCCTTTAGAGAACAGGAATGCAAGTAAAATTTGGGAGGGGCTATAAAAGTAAATGTATGGAATTAACACCGCCCCCCCCCCACATTAGTAAGAATAGCGAGTAACACTGCCCCCCCCCACATTAACAAGAAAAGCGAGAAAAATTGTATCGCCGCTCCTTACCTGATGCTGACGATCCGCGCTATGGTAGGATCGACGAGCAGAGGGCGTGATGACGTCAGCGCGCACCGCCGGGTGTACTAAGATACACCTTTCCTATGGGGGTGGCCGCGCGCCCCCGATGTTTACACGCTGGCGGTAGAGGGGGGGGGGTGAAGCGTGCATGTCCCCGCTCACCGGCTGTGAGCAGCGGCAGTGACAGGTGCCGGGCACGCGCAAGCATGACATAAACAAGCCGCGTCCGGCACCTGTCACTTTCGCTGCTCTGCATAGCTTGTCAGCTCTGCAGAGGCAGTCGGTGAGCGGGGACAAGAAGAAAAAGGTGGCGGAACGCAGTACCGCCGCGTTCCGGCAGAAAGAAAGCCCTGCATACATCAGTCCTAAATGGCATTTGTGGTCCTGTATATTTGGATAAGTATCTTTTGAAAAATTAGGGAAGACAAAAATCTATCCTATGGTCTCTGGGTACTTTTACTATACAAATAGCAGTGATAAGCTGTATCTGTGGCAAACTTGCTCATCAGAATTGGAGCGGAGTTCCCCCTCAACCCTGGTTTTCGTGTTCTGTCTGTGTATTTGAGGTCTTCCTGGAATCCTCACATCCCCCCTGCATTCCTGTAGGCAGACTTTATCTCCTGGCAAATGGTGTGGGTCAACCAGGTTAAGACATCCTGCGTCCAGCAGTCATAAAGGTTGTAAGTATTTCCTCCCCCATCTTAATCAAGATAAGAAAACTGCACTGTATGTTTCATATCATGGGGGATGAGTTGTAGTTAGTTTAGAGTTCCCCAATGACTACTCCCAAAATGTGTAGTCAGAGCCCCCCTCCCTGCCCCTGAGAGGAACCGTTAAGAGAGTAAGTGAGTTAGTCTCACACACACACACACACACAGGGATCTCCGAGCAACATCGTAACAAGGGGAGATCAAAGAAGCTTTCTGCTCACAACTTGAATTTGCTAAAACCAGGCAAGGCAAGTAACTTACCCTGTATTTTCTCGCTATTCTATGTTTGCTGTGTCTATATATACATATATATATATTTTTGTGATATCTCTTTGTACATATTTATTTTGCATCCAACGCTTTTAGTAATAAATCTTTCTTTCTGAAAGTGTTAAACTGTTTCTAAGCGCTTACTTGCAATTCACGAATCCCTGCCTTTGAAGAGACGCTACTGTGGTTATATTTCTGTATAGCAGGTCTGCGGGCCGTGCTATATAGATCAATATTTCAATCATTATAGTGTATATTTGATAACGGGAGTTTCCCAGTCTCCAATAAAAGTGGTGGTGGCAGTAGAAGGGTTAGTTGCGTAACTAACCTGACCCAGTAACAAGCGCATCCAGGCTGCAGGCACCGATTGTAGTCCATTAGCTGGGCAATCGCTGTGTAGGGTGCAGCTGGGTGGGGCCTTGTTACGCGCGTCACACCGCGGTTTTGGATCGGCCGGCCCTTCGGTCACGAGTTTGGTGAGAAGGTCTGGGGTCTGACGCCGTGGGCGTGACGTATTACTGTTAGTCGCGGCTGTGCGATTGTCGCCTGTTGGTGGCGGCGACCGCGAGTCGTGACATATTGTTGGCAGCGTACGTGGGATAATTGCAGTAAGAGCTTCAGTGCAGTGTTAAAAGTTGGCTCTGTACTGAAGGATTGTAACCTCTGTGGAAACAGTCCTTAGAAACAAGTGGTGCATATTTTATTTTATATATATGTGTGTATAGAGAGACACATAGCAACAGCTATTTTCTTTTCCTACTTTCTCTTCTATCTTATCTTTGCTTGCAATTATGCCTGGTGAAGCAGATTACGAGAAAATGAGCAAAGCTGATTTGAAAGTTGAATGTGCCTCACGAGGATTGGACGTCGGTCGCAAAACTCGTGAAGATTTGGTTAGTGATCTTGTGGAGTATGATATCCGAGCAAATCAGAACTCGGGGGAACTTGAACATAGAGGGGTTCCCGTTACCCACATTGCCAGTGGCTCAGAGACGGCCTCACAGGATGGGCATACAGAGACTGACACTGGAGGATCACCAAAGGTTAACATCACACCACCGCCTGAGTGCGCTAACACCGTGGTGCCTGGAACCAGCAGAGACTCTCCTCAGATGCAGGAAGCCCTGAAACGCCTCATGGAGATGGATCCTATGGCATACTTGCAGTTCCTTGAACGCCAAGCAGCGGCAGAGAGAGAGGAACGCAGAGCAGCGGCTGACAGAGAAACTGCGGAACGCCGAGCAGCGGCTGAGAGAGAGGAACGCCAAGCTGAGAGGGAGGCGGTGCAGAGGGAAGCTGATCGTCGGCATGAGCTGGAGATGGCAAGGCTCCAGCAGCGACCGGGTCAGAACCTCGGGTCCCTAGATCACAGGGACGGCACTCTTTCCGTGGGCGCAGCCAAGTTTCCCGCAATGGAAAAGGACAGTGACATTGACACGTACTTACTGTCCTTTGAAAAAACGTGCCGTCAGTACCATGTGCCCCAAGCTCAATGGGTTCGGTACCTGACACCAGGGCTACAAGGCAAGGCCCTGGAAGCGTTTGTTGAATTGCCAGAGGGGCAAGATGATGACTATGAACGTTTAAAAAATGCCATTATCCGGAAGTACCAGATGACCCCGGAAGTGTACCGCAAGCGGTTCAGGTCCATGCAGAAAGGACCTGGGGACTCTTACACGGATGTGGCAAGTCGCTTACGTACCACATTCCGACAGTGGACTAAGGGACTGAAAGTTGATTCTTATGAATCTTTGGAGGATCTCATGATCAGAGATCAACTCCTGCACATTTGTCCAGCAGACGTCAGACAGTTCGTCTTGGAGAGGGAGCCAGCATCTACTACAGCTGCAGCAGACCTGGCAGATACCTTTGTCCATACGCGAGTGCCTGAACCTCGCAAGGCTCCTCCAAACAGCTGGAAAGGGGGGAAATCGTCCATAGCAACCTCTCCTACTTTGGTGAGTCAAGCTTCACCTCCGCCCAACCCTGCAGCGCTTGGAGCCAAGCCATTCCTGCCTGACACCCGCAGATGTTTCGCCTGTGGGAAAGCCGGACATCTCAGGACCCAGTGTCCTGAGCAGAAGAAGATGACATCATCGGGCCAGCCAGCCCGCAACTCTGCCTCCGTGCTGCTGGTCAGTGGGAAACCTCGGGGACCCAGCATCAACCTACAGCCGGTCATCGTCGGCAACCGGACCGTAACAGGCTTGCGTGACACTGGAGCTGAAGTCACCTTAGTCCGACCCGAGGTGATAGAGGACACAGACATCATCCCTGAGAAGTTCCTGACCCTCACCGGAGTGGGGGGAACCCGTTCCCACATACCCCAGGCATATGTGTTCATCGACTGGGGTGCAGGGAGGGGGATGAGGCAGGTAGGAGTCTCTGATGATATTCCCACAGCTGTCCTATTGGGGGCCGATCTGGGCACCCTTATCGCCTATTATGCCCCTGCTAAGGACTCTCCGGATGCCCCCCTGGAACTCTCGGGACCTACCAAGGTACAGTGTGCAGATATTGAACTAATGTCTGGGCAGCCTGTGGATGGACAGAGGGAGGGGGCTGGGAAGGGAGCGGGGTGGCAAGATTCTCCATTAGCTGGAGAGGGAGAAGAAATCCCCTTGTTGGGGGAGGTAACGAACTCAGGTGAACTGGACAGTAGACAAGTAACTGTTGATAATGATGAGGACAATGACGTTGCAAATGCCTGTAATGTTGATGTTAATGTCGGTAATATCATTAGTAATGTCATTAATAAGGTCAGTAATGTTGATGGTTCTGATGATACTAATGAGGCATCCCTCACCTTAGTGGTCACCCGCAGTGCAGCCCGGGTAGCTGAGGCACAGACTCTGGTCTCAGAACAGCAGGAGGATGTCCCTGACCCCTCCCCTTGTTCTGACCCAGTGGACTCTGCCTCCAGGGAGTCTCAGCAGCTGTCATTGTTTGCTACAGGACCGCTGGCTGGGACCTGTAGTTCCACATTTGAGGCTGCCCTACTGACAGACCAGACCCTGGAGCAGCTCAGGAATCTGGCTAATGGCCCCCCTGCGGAGAATGCTAAACAAAAGGTCTACTGGGAGCAAGGCAGACTATATAGGGAGGGGCTGCCCACTGAGGGAAGGGGGGCTGACATTGGTAGACGACAGCTTGTCGTGCCTCATCCCTGTCGGGGACAGTTGCTGAAGGTGGCTCATGAGATTCCTCTGGCCGGGCACCTGGGAATCACGAAGACGCGAGCCCGATTGATCCATAAATTCTTTTGGCCCACTATGTTAGCGGACATAGCAGATTACTGTCGGTCCTGTGATACCTGTCAGCGAGTTGGCAAGGCAGGAGAGGTGCACAGGGCCCCATTACAACCTTTGCCTGTGATTGACGAGCCTTTTAAGAGGGTGGCAGTAGACATTGTGGGGCCTCTCGCCATCCCTAGCAGCTCAGGCAAACGTTATATCTTGACAGTGGTCGACTATGCCACCCGGTATCCGGAAGCTGTGGCTCTCTCCTCCCTCCGGTCGGACAAGGTTGCGGATGCTCTGCTGGGAATCTTCACCAGAGTGGGATTTCCGGCCGAGCTTATTAGTGATCAAGGGCCCCAGTTTGTGTCCGACCTGATGCAAGCTCTCTGTCAGAAGATACAGATGACGCATATCATGGCCAGTCCTTACCATCCACAAACGAATGGCTTGTGCGAACGTTTCAATGGCACATTGAAACAAATGTTGCGCACCTTTGTGGAGTCCCAGGGCAAGGACTGGGAACGATATTTGCCTCATCTGTTATTCGCTTACAGAGAGGTGCCTCAGGAGTCCACCGGGTTTTCGCCCTTTGAACTTCTGTACGGGCGGAGGGTGAGAGGGCCTCTGGACCTAATCCGGGAGACCTGGGAGGGCAAGATTGCGGACCCTGAGGTCTCCGTGGTGGATTACGTGCTCAGGTTCCGGGATAAAATGGAGATGCTGGTGGGGTTGGTACGAGAAAACATGGCCCAGGCCCAGACCAGGCAGAAACGTTGGTATGACCGTAATGCCAGGGAGCGGACATACAACGTTGGGCAGCAGGTGTATGTTCTGCTACCCTTGCGGCAGAACAAACTGCAGGCTGCCTGGGAAGGCCCGTACCCTATCACCCAGCGCCTGAACAATGTGACCTATCTGGTTAGGTTGGGCGAAGGAAGCAGACGGCAGAAGGCCTTCCATGTTAATATGATCAAGGCTCACCACGAGCGTACGGCCTACGTTATGCCAGTCTGCAGCCAACAGGAGACCGAGGAGGCTGACCCCCTCCTGGACCTACTCGCAGACACTAGGGAAGGGGAGTCAGCCCTCCCGATCAACCCCCTCCTTACCCCCACTCAGGTACCTGGGCTGGAGAGAGTGCTGGCAGTACATGGGGGTCGGTTTACTGGGAAGCCTGGGAGAACCCATCTTGCTACCCACAAAGTAGACACAGGGGCCCATCCTCCTATTAGACAATCCGCCTATCGCGTCTCGTTAGAGGTGCTGGCAGATATGAAAAGGGAGGTGGAGGAAATGCTGCAGTTGGGGGTGATTCAGAAGTCTCACAGCGCCTGGGCGTCCCCTGTAGTCCTGGTCCCCAAGAAGGACCGGACGACCCGGTTCTGTGTGGACTATCGGAAGCTGAACGCCATCACCGCTGCAGACGCCTACCCCATGCCCCGGATTGATGAATTGTTGGATAGGCTGGCGGCGGCCCGCTATCTCACGATCATGGATCTGAGCAGGGGGTACTGGCAAATTCCTCTAGCGCCCGAGGCCCGGGAAAAGTCGGCCTTCATCACCCCATTCGGCTTGTTCGAATTCACGGTCATGCCCTTTGGGATGAAGAATGCCCCAGCCACCTCCCAGAGGGTCATGAACGACCTGTTGGAGGGGCTGGAACAGTGCGCAGTAGCCTACCTGGACGACATCGCCGTGTTCAGTCCCACCTGGGAAGAACATCTGGGGCATCTGTCACAAGTTCTAGACAGACTGACAGCCGCCAATCTGACAGTCAAACCCAGCAAGTGTCAGATAGGCATGACAGATGTCCAGTATTTGGGACACCAGGTAGGAGGAGGCACCCTGAGGCCTGAAACAGGGAAGGTGGAGGCCATCCTGGCCTGGCCTACCCCACAAACCAAGAAGCAGGTCATGTCATTCCTGGGGACAGCTGGCTACTATCGGAAGTTTGTAGGTAACTATAGTAGCCTGGCGAAACCCTTGACTGACCTGACCAAGAAGAAACTGCCCAAGGAGGTGTCGTGGACACCCGAGTGTGAGAAGGCCTTCCAGGCCTTGAAGGAGGCGCTGGCCAGCGCCCCTGTGCTACAGGCTCCAGACTTCACCCGTCGTTTCCTAGTGCAGACGGATGCCTCTGCATATGGATTGGGTGCCGTCCTGAGCCAGGTTGATGGTTCAGGAGAGGAACATCCCATCCTCTACCTGAGCCGGAAGCTGCTCCCGAGGGAGGTAGCATACGCCACGATCGAGAAAGAGTGCCTGGCGATCGTGTGGGCTCTCCAGAAACTACAAATGTACCTGTATGGGCGGCACTTCACCGTGATCACTGATCACAATCCCCTGAGCTGGCTAAATCGTGTGGCTGGGGAGAATGGCAAACTACTCCGGTGGAGCCTAACTCTCCAGCAATACGATTTCACCATACAGCATAAGAAGGGCAGCACCCATGGCAACGCGGATGGGTTATCACGGCAGGTCGAGCCAGCAGAGGTCGGTTGCGTCAGGAGAGAACTTGTAGCTCACTCCTTGGCAACCACTTAAGGGGGAGGTGTGGCAAACTTGCTCATCAGAATTGGAGCGGAGTTCCCCCTCAACCCTGGTTTTCGTGTTCTGTCTGTGTATTTGAGGTCTTCCTGGAATCCTCACATCCCCCCTGCATTCCTGTAGGCAGACTTTATCTCCTGGCAAATGGTGTGGGTCAACCAGGTTAAGACATCCTGCGTCCAGCAGTCATAAAGGTTGTAAGTATTTCCTCCCCCATCTTAATCAAGATAAGAAAACTGCACTGTATGTTTCATATCATGGGGGATGAGTTGTAGTTAGTTTAGAGTTCCCCAATGACTACTCCCAAAATGTGTAGTCAGAGCCCCCCTCCCTGCCCCTGAGAGGAACCGTTAAGAGAGTAAGTGAGTTAGTCTCACACACACACACACACACAGGGATCTCCGAGCAACATCGTAACAAGGGGAGATCAAAGAAGCTTTCTGCTCACAACTTGAATTTGCTAAAACCAGGCAAGGCAAGTAACTTACCCTGTATTTTCTCGCTATTCTATGTTTGCTGTGTCTATATATACATATATATATATTTTTGTGATATCTCTTTGTACATATTTATTTTGCATCCAACGCTTTTAGTAATAAATCTTTCTTTCTGAAAGTGTTAAACTGTTTCTAAGCGCTTACTTGCAATTCACGAATCCCTGCCTTTGAAGAGACGCTACTGTGGTTATATTTCTGTATAGCAGGTCTGCGGGCCGTGCTATATAGATCAATATTTCAATCATTATAGTGTATATTTGATAACGGGAGTTTCCCAGTCTCCAATAAAAGTGGTGGTGGCAGTAGAAGGGTTAGTTGCGTAACTAACCTGACCCAGTAACAAGCGCATCCAGGCTGCAGGCACCGATTGTAGTCCATTAGCTGGGCAATCGCTGTGTAGGGTGCAGCTGGGTGGGGCCTTGTTACGCGCGTCACACCGCGGTTTTGGATCGGCCGGCCCTTCGGTCACGAGTTTGGTGAGAAGGTCTGGGGTCTGACGCCGTGGGCGTGACGTATTACTGTTAGTCGCGGCTGTGCGATTGTCGCCTGTTGGTGGCGGCGACCGCGAGTCGTGACAGTATCCAACTGCACAGCTTATATGAGCCCCCCCCCCCCAGGTCTTAATTCCACTTGGATTGCTACAGTATACATAGCATTTCCTTTGGCCAGAAGTCTTGGAATTTGGCTGCCATTTAGCTGGCACATTATTCTCATTTTATTTTCACACTAATAATATGTCAGTGACCAGTTCTAGCTCTGTTATAGATTACTACCCAGTCTGTGTGAATAAACACCCGCAGATATTATGCAATGTTATTCCCTTTGCAATCCACCTCCTATCTTTTCATAGAACATCTTGTCATGCATCTACTTTACACATTAGAGTGAAAATTCTATCACATTTTGTCGTTTTCAAGCCTTTCTGACTGGCATGGCGCCAGACAGGAGGTGGTGAGAGAATCTTCATGGTAACACATATGATTATGCCTGCTTTAAAAATGACTTTGATGAATGGGCATCTGTCTAGCTTGACAATGAAATATTTTCTTATTTTACACGAGAAAGAATAAAAATAATCCGTAATTTTTTTCATCTGCAGGATTTGTTAAGAGGTGTAGAGAATGGTGGGCTTCTGCCGAAGGTGACCTTCTTTATGGGTTCCACAATCACTGCTAAGAAAATAAATGAGTATGGAGTAAAGCCAAAAATGAATTGATACTGTTGACGCCTTGCAGACAACACTGGAAGAGGAACCTCTGAGCATAAGCTTATTGGGGCTGTCATTGCTGGCTTAAAGTGTGTTTCCACTTATGCAGTCAAATTTGAGAAACCCCCTACTGTATGTTCAAATGTTCCCATTCACACAGCATGCCAAAAAAATATATATTTTTGATTTTCTAACTTTTTTAGCTGCTTCCTTGGAGCAGGTTTATACATAGTATGGTATAGGCAGGCTTTGATTGCATTAAATAGATGGCAATGTGCAGACAAAAGACATACAGGGACAGTTGTTAAGTGCATTACAATACAATGCAGAACCTAAACCTTGAGCTCTTTAAAGTGTAAGATCACCTTCAGGAAGATTTCCAAAAAAATTCTCCTTATGCCGTTCTACTTGCAAGGAATAGTACATTCCAATGCTTATTATGTTGTAAATGATTCAGGTCCTCCCATTATAGATGCAGCTGTTGTGGGGCCTATAATCTATATCTTGTTATGAGATTCAATCTGCCTTTCTCCCCCCCCCCCCAACACCAACAGCTATCGTTTCTTTTTTCTTCTTTTGCTTATTTACATTTTTAGTAGATTCCATTTCTTCCTGACCCCCTCCTCTGTCATTGACCTAGGCCTGGTGCCTCTCGGGATATGTGACATGGATATCCCATGAGGAACCTGGAGCATCCATTCACCAAAGCAGGAGGGGATGGGCCTAGCAGCACATCATGAGGAGGTGTGCCGGTGCTTCCCAATGACATCCCAGAAGAGGATGGTGGCACAGGATCTGAGTGCCAGCTACAGAGAAGGGGATCTCAGCAGGGCAATGCTGGATCCACTAGGTGGGTGAATATCCTTCCTGTGAACATTATCAAGTAGGCAGTGGAAAAAAATATTAGGGGGGTAGAATAAAGTTCCACTTTAAGCAGTTTTAGAGTTGCAGTCACTTGTAGTTGGCTTCTCTACCGAGAGTCACTGACATGGAACAGAAGTTTGAAGAGCCTTAAGTAGACCTGAACTAAAAAAAAGTTTGCTATGTTATAGGAACAGATAGAAAATGTAATTGTGCCTAAGCACTAGTATGAAAAATATACCAGGCTCTCCGGTTTTGTAGCCTCATAGCTGTATATCTGTAGAGTGAGATCTACAAAGCACTACTGTCTCTGGCTGCTAGTCTCACCAAATTTGGAGTGAGATTTAGTGATGTACCAATTGTGCTGCTAACTGTTCTTTACTGGAGTGAAAGTTGTACCTAAGGAACTGCTGTGGAAGGATCTCTCTGCGCCTACTTTTTTCTTTCTTTGGTTCTGTCCTTTGTGAACGCTCTCCTGCTGCTTCTTGATCCTTACCCCATCTATATTCAGGTGGGCAGCTCTCACAAGAAGAAGCAAAGTCCTGCCTCTACCAAAATGGTCCCACCACACAGGGGCGGACTGACAACTCATGGGGCAATAGGGGATCATGGGGCCCCTGTGTCCTTGCCCAAACTCAAAAAAGCCTATGAAAAAGGTACCAGGGGCATCTCATGGGGCCCCCTACTGACCCCGGGCCCTCGGGCAGTGCCCGAGTTTCCAAATGGTCAGTCCGCCCCTGCCACCACACAGAGTGCAGAACAATACATGGTAAGTCCGTAACTGGGAAAAATATCAGCTGCAGGGAGCCTATAGGCAATGGCTAATGGCACAATTGTGAATGCTCTGTGCATTGTGATGCACTGTATTACCAAAAATAGTGCAGGCGTTTTTTCATGAATTGAGCCTTGTTAATCAGTGATTAATGTCAAATTATTGAGTGTTTGTCAACAGGAAAGTATATGTAGCCTGCACACCATGGATCCATATATTAATCCAAGAATATATTAAAGTGATGTTAAAGGCAATTAAAAAAAATAACAAACATGCTTATCTGTTCTGTGCAGTGGTTTTGCACAGAGGAGCCCCGATCCTAATTTTTTTAAGGTCCACCACCGGTGCTCCTGGCCCCTTCTTCCTGCCAAGTGCCCTCAGAGCAAGCATCTTGCTATGGGGGCACCCAAGCAGGCTCGCTCCCAAGCCGCTGCTCTGCGTGTCCATTCACACAAAGAGCCGAGGTTCAGCTCTGCCTCCTCTCTCTCCATTGGCTCCCGCTGCTGTCTCAGCCAATCAGAAGGGAGAATCCTCAGAGAGCTGAGGCTCTTGTGCACATTGCTGGATCGTGATAGGGCTCAGGTAAGTATCAGACAGGATGGGTGGCTGCTGCACACAGGTTTTTTACCTTCATGCATAGATTGCGTGAAGATAAAAACCTTGACCCTTTAAAACCACTTTAAAGCTATCAAATCCCAATGGGTGCAGATGTTGCATCTGCACCTATTGAAATGTAGTTTCTTTAATAAATTCTTGAACTATTACATAGATCCATGTGCTGGTGACATATACTTTTTTCTATGGTGACACCAGTTAACTAGCTAGTTGTTGCTGCATCACCATCATACTCCAGGCTGTATTCAGAAAGAAGTACGATAGGAATAAATTTGTTATTAGCATGTGAGAGGTGTGAATGGGCCCTTAGCTAGTAATACCCATGGCTTCAGAACCTCCTAACCAGCCATTTTTACATAAACCAGGTAGCATCCCATCTCTGTGGTTCTGACAGAGAACCCTGGTGGACCTATCTCAAGGAATAGCTTCTTTTTGACATCTTTGAACACCTTGCCGGATTGCTACTGTTCAGCCAGCATTAGATTTTTTTTGTGAGCCAATACAGGGCTGTGCTGCTGCTTCCAGCTGCCCCCTGATATCTGGGGACACCTTTATTGTAGACTGAATTTCAAAGTAGATCATCTTCTTCTCTGCTATAAAATCAAAACACAACGCACAAAGATAAGCATTTGTTCTTACAGCTTATTTATCGCTGAATTTTGTATTCTTCCTGTTGTTATCCTTTAACAAGCACTTGCCTAGCAACAGGGTAAGAACATAAGAGCCAGAACTAGGTCTGACCCGAATTCAAGAACGCCTTCTGCTTTCCTCTGTTTTACAAATGTATGGGAAGCATCACCGCAATGTTCCTGTTTTGAAGATAGGTGTTCGTGGTTAGATTTTGTATTGAGGCTCTGAGCCCCTTAGCTGCACACTTTGCTGTACGGTAATATTGTGCTTTATAATTAGACTGGAGATCATTTATTTAGAACTATGTTTTAATGGTACATAGGACATAGTCTTAAACAGAAAGCTGTTGAGGTCACAAGCTGTAACAATATACTGTATTACATGATTTCGCTTTTACCAGCTTAACTTGAAGTGTGAAAGAAGCTAAAACACAACTCCATACCAGGTATCCTCATAGTCTATGATGGTGTTCCTCAACTGGGGTTCCATCTGGGTTCCACCGTGTTGCCATAAGCACAGTTTGCCCTGGATCAGCATCATAAGTTGCTATGGTGGGGATGGGCCTCTGATTTGATGAGGGGGCTCTGATGTGAAGAGGATTTCTGATGTTAAGGATGGGGGCGGGATGTTCTAAAGGTAATGGGGGGACCTCTGATGTGAAGGGGGGGCTTCTGGTGTGAAATTGATTTCATCAAGGTGGTGTGCATTGTCCTAGGCTCAAGTTTCCCATTGATAAGTAAAATTTAGTTTTTTTTCAGCTGAGGTGTTTCAAGTTTTTTTCATACTTTAAAAGGGTGCCCTAACTCTATGACCCTAGGCTGCCCTTCACTACATCATGCAGACTGACAGTACACCAAAGCTCTTACAGCCTTATGGAATCTGACCTTTTTGAATGAATAGAATAGAAATTAACCACAGCAGCTGTAAAAAGTGCCATGCATGCACTACAGATGAAACTCGAAAAATTAGAATATCGTGCAAAAGTTCATTTATTTCAGTAATGCAACTTAAAAGGTGAAACTAATATATGAGATAGACTCATTACATGCAAAGCAAGATAGTTCAAGCTGTGATTTGTCATAATTGTGATGATTATGGCTTACAGCTCATGAAAACCCCAAATCCACAATCTCAGAAAATGAGAATATTACATGCAATCAATAAAACAAGGATTATACATAGAACAATATCGGATTTCTGAAAAGTATAAGCATGCATATGTACTCAGTACTTGGTTTGGTCCCCTTTTGCAGTAATTACTGACTTAATGCGGCGTGGCATGGAAGCTATCAGCCTGTGGCACTGCTGAGGTGTTATGGAAGACCAGGATGCTTCAATAGCGGCCTTCAGCTCTTCTGCATTGTTCGGTCTCATGTCTCTCATCTTTTTCCTGGCACTGCCCCATATATTGTCTATGGGGTTCAGGTCAGGTGAGTTTGCTGGCCAATCAAGCACAGTAATCCCACGGTCATTAAACCAGGTTTTGGTGCTTTTGGCAGTGTGGGCAGGTGCCAAGTCCTGCTGGAAAATGAAGCCAGCATCCTCATAAAGCTTGTCTGCGGAAGGAAGCATGAAGTGCTCCAAAATCTCCTGGTAGACGGCTGCGTTGACCCTGGACTTAATGAAGCACAGTGGACCAACACCAGCAGATGACATGGCTCCCCAAATCAACACAGACTGTGGAAACTTCACACTGGACTTCAAGCATCTTGCAGTGTGTGCCTCTCCATTCTTCCTCCATACTCGGGGTCCTTGGGCCTCTCCATTCTTCCTCCATACTCGGGGTCCTTGGGCCTCTCCATTCTTCCTCCATACTCTGGGTCCTTGGTTTCCTAATGAGATGCAAAAGTTGCTGTCATCAGAATAGAGGACTTTGGACAACTGAGCTCAGACCAGGTATGTTTTTCTTTAGCCCAGGTAAGACGCTTCTGACGTTTGTTGTTCAGGAGTGGCTTGACAAGAGGAATACGATATTTGAAGCCCACGTCCAGGGTCCGTCTGTGTGTGGTGGCTCTTGATACACTGACTCCAGTCTCAGTCCACTCCTTGTGAAAGTCACCAACACTTTTGAATGGCCTTTTCCTGACAATCCTCTCCAGGCTACGGTCATCCCTGCTGCTTGTGCACCTTTTTCTTCCACACTTTTCCCTTCCACATAACTTTCTATTAATGTGCTTTGATACAGCACTTTGGGAACATCCAACTTCTTTTGCAATTACCTTTTGAGGCTTTTCCTCCTTATGGAGGGTGTCAATGATGGTTTTCTGCACAACTGTCAGGTCAGCAGTCTTTCCCATGAATGTGATTCCTACTGAACCAGACTGAGAGACCATTTAAAGGCTCAGGAACGCTTTGCAGGTGTTATGGCTTAATTAGCTGATTAGAGTGGGACACTTTGAGCCGAGAATATTCCACCTTTTCACAATATTCTAATTTTCTGAGATTGTGGATTTGGGGTTTCCATGAGCTGTAAGCCATAATCATCACAATTATGACAAATCACAGCTTGAACTATCTTGCTTTGCATGTAATGAGTCTATCTCATATATTAGTTTCACCTTTTAAGTTGCATTACTTAAATAAATGAACTTTTGCACCATATCCTAATTTTTCGAGTTTCGCCTGTATATCTCAATACCTTATGCAGTGCTATTGACTATTGTGCATAACACTGTAATGAAACTCTAATCAAAGTGCAATGATATACGACAATGTGCACAAAAAAGTGTCCATGTGCATAATTAAAGTTTCCATGTGCATCCGGGACTTAGCCTGCAAGCTGTGGATTACCCAGTCTCCACAGGCTTGTGTGTTACCTGAACACGGCAGATGCAGAGCGCTCCCTAGATTCTCCGGGTTCCAGAGACTCTTGTGTGTAAAAAGTTCTCTGTTAGCAGGATCATAAGCCCCTGCTAGTAGACTATGTAGACAGTTTAGCCAGTGTGAGGGTTGTGTATCTTTTCCTACTTTTATAGGCTCATCATGGATGGCTGTTCTTCTATCCAAAATTGGGACTTTGTGATTTTTTTTTTTTTGCTAATATCTATTTTCTACAGTTTGCTGGAGTGCGTCCCTATAGGGTGAGGTGCTTCAACAAATCTGCAAGGTGCGGTGTGGTTAGAATGTATATATAAATATTTAGATTGGCTTACAGTATTTTTGATAACTGCATTGCCTAGAGTATATTTGCTAGCCGCAGGGATCTGCAGGCAAGATGTATATATATTCCAGATGATAATTTGCTGGCTACAGGAACCTGTAGTCAAAACTATATACGTATGCCTTATTTAAATCTTGGGAACAAAATGTATATTTTGCGAATATCTATACATTTGATATTTAATATTTATTTGTACATATTCCCTTCCAAGTCTGTACTCTTCTCCCCTCCATTTTTCTTATTGGATGCCCTTGCTCTTGTGCTCAGGAGCCATTGTTTTGTGCATATTTTTCCAGCCAATGGGGACATGGCTGTTCTAAGGTGGGGGGAGTATAGCACCCTCTAGTGTGCTACTAGAATAATGTAGAGTATTATAGGCAGAATCATTGTGGATGACTCATGGTATTTGTGTGAGTAATGTGATTGGGGTCGGGTTATTGCAGGTCAGCTGCATGACTCAACAGGTTGTGGCTCTATCGCCTCCTCCTAGCTCTCCTCATAGAACCTTCCGGGAGTCCGTTACAAGGAAGGGGTGGAGTCCCAATCTGCATATTCATAGAGGGTCTGGCCAATCTCAGGTTTGGAGGCTGTGGTAGAGTGGTGGATTGGCCTATAAATATGGGGGAGTCAGGCTGACAGGGAAGTCATGTGGAAGATGGAGTGCTGAGGAGAGTAACGATGTCTAGGAGGGGCCCCCTAGGTCTTGGGGGGCCAGCCTCTAGGCTGGGCTCAGGTTGCAGCTTAGCTCAGTAGGATACATTCTGCTGAAAGGCGCAGATAGGATCAGGACCTGGAGCAGTAGGGAGCAAAGAGGACAGTGTGAGTAGAGAAGCAAACTACAAGGAGAAAGACTGCCAAATGTAGCAACCTTTCTAAGGACAGCACTGATCTCAATCCTTTATCCTTGTTCCCAGAGATCTTCTGAGAAGCCAGAAGGACTGGTAGTGCTCACAGGCTGTGGAGCTGGGAGCAGCTTTGTAAGGGGGAGAGAAGACATTACTGCATGTAGCTATGAGAAGTAAAGTGATTTTTGAGGAGCTGCTAGTTCCTCGCCTGTGAAGGGCAGCTACTACTGAGCCATAATGACTGACAGCTTTCAGGAAAAGAACAGTCCAGAATCTGCTATGTACATAGGAGGGAAGTGCCCCCTTTCCATTGTTTCATGTCAAAATGGGCATCCCATAATCCCTATTTCCCTATCCCAGTTGAATTCCCCTAATAAAACAACCAACCCAAGCTCTGGTCACTGGACTGGTCACTGTCTTTGGATGCAAGTCTGGGTGAAAAATACCTGTTGCCTGGCTGTGTGGGAGGGAAGCTTAGGGATACCCACAACACATCGACTCTCACAAGGGTAGCACTACATGAATGAGGCGAATTTTGCTGAATTTAGGAGATGATCAATGTGTCTGGTAGAAGTGCTAGTTATAAACTCTAAGTTCCTCAGGACAGGTATTATAGGGGAGGGAGAAGGCAAGATATCTATCAAAAGAATTCTTTCACATACGCTCGCCCAACTGTTATGCTGGCCAAGCATTTGCAAGTTTTGTTTGAAATTCTAGACCTTTCATCAGCAACAATCTGCCACCTACAGTTTTGTTTCCAAAATTTTAAGCGCCCATACAATCAAAGTTGCTTGTAAAATGATCCATACCTCTGCAGTGTTAGTAAAAAGGAATTTTTAGACTGATCTCCATGCCAATTTAAAGCATATCTAAACCTTGAATCAAAAATGTATTATATTGCAGCTTATCAGTACTTTGATGTGGTGGCGGCATTATCTTTCATTTTTGTGGCTTTTTTCCTTTTATTTTCACCTGATGATTCTGCTGGTAATACATTTCCTGTCGTAGGGTCACAATGCCAACTCACTGTACCGTGTTTAAAGTGACACCTAATTTCCCTATTCTCCAAAAATAATTCATACACATCCACTACTTAATGACCCTATAATCTATGTTTCTTGAAATGGTCTCTCTTTTTGCCTCCTTATAGCGTCCTCTATGAGATCCTTTCTCTCTCACTTCTTTGTTTGAAATGTGCAGTGCACGTTAGTAGTGGTCATGTGCACTGGTCTATGCACACTACAAATCCCATAGACCATAGTCCATAATCCCTAGTCTATCTCAGGTCCTATTTACCATGGGACCATGGAGAACAAACGTAGCCACCCTCTCACAGGAAGTCAGATCACAGCAGCAAAAGAAAGGGATTTGGAGATTAAGGGGTGCCTGAAGGTAATAGAAGGGCTTTGCACTAGTTAAAGTGGAATTTCACCCAAAAGGGGAAATTCCACTTGTTTGCATTCTCCCCCCCACCTCTGCCACCTTTGGCACTTTTTGGGGGTGAGCAGGTAACTGTCAAAACCAGGTACCTGCTCCCATTTCCAGGTCAGATCCCCACGACTACCTGTGAGGAAGTTCGGCTGCTCCTCCTTCCCCCACAGCCTTCTGGGACACACACAGGTCCCAGAAAACTGCAGGACCATTCACAAAGCGCACCGCGGCTCTCGCATGCGAAGTAGGAAACTGATTGTGAAACCGGAAAGCTTCACTCCCAGTTTCCCTTACCTAAAATCCCAGCACCTGCACCCGAAGCCGATTAAAGAAACGGCTCAAGTGAGGGCTGGCTCTCTGGACAGGAAAGTGTCTTTATATTAACAGTCAGCAGCTACAGTATTTGTAGCTGCTGACTTTTAATTTTTGGGGGGAGACTGGAGCTATTCAAGTACACATACTTGAATAGATTTTTTTACCCAGAATTTAGTGTCAACTTTTCTTTTAGACTTTATGGGCAGCACAGTGACTAAATGGTTAGCATTTCCGCCTGGAAGTACTAGGGTCGCTGGTTCGAATCCCAACCCCGGCACCTCCTGCCTGGAGTTTGCATGTTCTCCCTGTGACTGCGTGGGTTTCCTCCGGGTACTCCAGTTTCTTCCCACACTCCAAAGACATGCTGGTAGGTTAATTGGCTCCTGTCTAAATTGGCCCTCGTATGTATATGTATGAATGTGAGTTAGGGACTTTAGATTGTACGCTCCTTGAGGGCTAGGGACTGATGTGAATGTACAATATATGTATGTAAAGTGCTGTAAATTGACAGCGCTATATAAGTACCTGAAATAAAAAATAAATATAGATCAGAATAAACCAAACATGTATTACAGTTGTCCTAACCACAATTTCAACATTTTAATTCATGTTCTTCTAATACAATTGATCCTCAAATCCATAAAAATACATAACATTCTGGCCATGAATGGCCCATTGGTAAACACAGACCAATACATTAAATACTTTTTTCACAGTTAGCCATTGTGCTTATTTCCCTTATACCAATTGCTCATCTCTTTATCATTTATAAACAGGGTGTTTCCAAACCTCTTGGCACCTGTGAAGCTAATGACAGGGAAATGCTCATTGTCTCAAATTGCTTTGAGACTGTTAAGCAAATACCTTACCGATGCTCTCCACGTGTTATTTGTTACTTTCACATAACCAAATAATAACTGGGCCCCTCTCTTTTGTCTTGGGGTGCCTTTTCTCCATCTTGGGTATCAACCGACTGGCTCCGCTCACAGCTTATAGGAAGAGAGACGAGAAAGTGTAGTACATTTCTATCAGGTGCCCACCAAACTGATTGCAGAGTTAGCTATTAACTCCCTAGAGGATTATGTCCACCAAGCTATCATGGTACTACTGGAGGAGAGCGACACTAACTTGGAGCAAATAGTTGCACAGCTGAAAGGCTTTGAAGATATCGTCAGGGAGGTGTTTTTCAATGGTTACTCCATGAATGCGTTTCACAGTATGCAAGGTCTCACTTCAGGGCCCTTTGCTGCAAAAAGCAAGACTGGTATATTTTTTTGCTCTCAGTTTCTCAACAGCTTATATCTATATTTTGAAAATCCTCTTCTACCCCTGTTTTGACCCTGGAAGGGATATCGTAAATGACATTATGCGGATGGAAGAACTCCAGGCGAGAGATTTGGACACTTAGGATAAATGTAAAACTCTGTGGCCTACTTGAATGTATTATTCTGCTTTGGATGCTCTGAAAACCTTGATTTCGACCTAATTCTCTCAATGCAATGCATTAACTTATTTCACTTCACTCTTCTGCCGACTTGGGTAGGACACCATTTATATGGAAGTTTTTACACTGCCCTTTTTGCTTTTTATACACAAGGTTTATGTCTTTTTTTTAATCTAGCTTATCTCCTGGAGACCCAACTCTACCACTCTTCTCCTTTCCCTCTCCATTCCCCTTCTTCCTTTTCTCTTAAAATTTTAGTATATTAACGTGCCTTCTTTTTGATATCTTTGTTCCCTGTGATGGCATATTCCCATACTAGGACACATGAGGGCTCCTCTGCATCTCAAGATGTACTTGAATACTGTTGTTACTACATACGTATTTTCTTATATGGACAAGATTGTTTTCCATACCTGTACGCAACAGCCATTTTTGTTTTTCATGAGCAATAATCTTCCTCCCCTCCTCCCTCCTCCAGAAAAGTGGAATTTGTAGCTGTGACTTTTAACAAACTTCAAAAGAACCTCTTATCTTAATTAAAACACAATAGACGCCAGAGCCTAGGAGTAGGCCTCACAGGGCCACATCAATCATTCTTTGCAGCTTTCAACTTGTAGTTCTCAATGAACTACCATGGCACTGTTGAGCACCGTGGCAGTTCATTGAGTCTTTCTGTCAGACTGCATCTGCTTTCCTGTAGTGGATGTACAGGCACACAGATATACTGACAGTCTGCAGGAGTCCTGCATGGCACCGGTGATCTGCTGATCACTGGTGCAATACTTTCCAGGTTCCAATAGTAAATGCACATTTTTTACTTGAAATCTTTTTTTTTTTTAAGTGAACTCATCCTTTAATTTATTTGGATACTAGAAACTGGGAAAAGACTCAAAATGGGAGCTTTTTAGGACTGTGGTTGAATGCTGATGGGAAACTACTCTAAAAAATTTGGCGGGCCTATGGAGGGACTGTGACCCGATGACAGAAAGTTTATGCACATTGAGGTAATGCGGTCAGGTTAGATGCAAAGAACACCTTTCTACAGCCCAATTGTATGAATTGCAGTCTGCTTACACTAGCAGGCCCCTGACACCCTTCCCTGTTCTGCCATGGCAGTTATCCACTTGATGCTTTGTGGCTGCAGAGCTTTTGACATAAACGGGATTTTTACTAACCGGCGCGATCGCAATAAGCTAGATCTGCTGGGGATCTCAGTGTTTTCTAAGCTCCAGATGTTGCAGCATATGTATTCTATGCTAGCCAGCTTAGCCTAATGCATCCTGAGGAGGGGGGCGGGGGGGTCATTTATCCAAGGATTACGGCCTGTAAAATAGACTGGAAGAGAGACTGAGCCTTGCTTGACATGTTATGGGAGGCAGAGACATCACCCTATGTGAGTGTCACAGAACAGAAAGGGAGATGAATGGATTCCTACATCACCCTCTTTGGGTTTCTGTGAGCTGCACTCCGTATTTCATGTCAAAGACAAAGTCTTTGTAGCGTTTCAATTGTGGGCGGCCTGCGCTGCTGCTTCCTGCAGATTGTCCCTGTAGGTATTGCAAATCTCCTTGCTGGCATCGGTTTAGTTAATTGGCAGATCATAGGGAGATTTTACAATGGGACCAGCATTAGAATCTTCTGTGCTTTAAATCCTCTATGAGGAAACATAAAAGGTAGATTCCGGTTGATAATGAAAATGTTGCGTTTAAGCCGGTTGGGGAGATGTCACCTACGTGTTGTGGCTCTGTATTTGTTGCCTTGACTTTCATGCTGTGTACAGGACCCTCCACTAATTAACCCTGCCTATAGACCATGAACACTTCCCATCTGCATCAATGTCTATGCTTATCATAACAATCACTTCAACAATGGATCAAACACACAACCTGCTCATGCTTGATGCTTATAGGGGTCACTTTTAACTCACTTTTTTGCACGTAATTCCATATTATCAACTGCCTGACACCTCCAATGAAGGAATATCTCTGCTATGGCTCTTTTTTTTACCAGATGATACAACTAATATCCCACCTCTGACACCTCTATCATTTACTTATGGTAGTCCGCCTCCAGTCTGCTATAAATATGGATCATACAATTCTCATCCCATTTGCTCTTCTCTGCCCATCTGTTCCAGCCTCAGCAATTTAAAGTCTACTGGGCTTAAAGAATATGTAAACTCAACATTTCATATTCCTGATCTGTGCCTGTGCTGTACCATATATATACTTGTATGAAAAAGTGACGGGGCTCTGTAGCTTACGCGTGTATTTGCATATGTGTGCTAACTAAACCCTTGTTTTTAATGCATACTGTTAGACAAGTTAATTTGGTTTGTTTGCAGGCTGGCTGGCAAGTTAGAGCTCATAATTTCTTTTTTCTTGTTTGACATGCATCGCCCTTCCATGTGCTTCTTGCTGTGAAGGCCAGTTATAGACTGGGGCAGTGGCCATTTTTGTACTGTTGAATTGTTGGTCAAGGGGGTGCACTGGACACCTTAGCTGCCATTGTCTTACATGCTGGGTGTCCAGTGCGCTCCTGTACCTTTAGCGAGGGGTGGGCTCCCTCAGGTCCAACTGTCCTTGGTCTATCCATTAAATACATGTGCCTCTACTATGGGCGCTCTTCTAATTGGAGAGTTAGGAACTACAGAATACTGGGGTGCTGTGACGAGGCTCTGTAGCTTACGCATGTATTTGCATATGTGTGCTAACTAAACCCCTTTTCTTAACACATACTGTTAGACAGGTTAATTCGGTTTGTTTGCAGGCTGGCTGGCAAGTTAGAGCTCGGAATTTTCCTTTGTTGTTGTTTGACATGAGTCGTCCTTCCATGTGCTCCTTGCTGTGAAGGCCAGTTATAGACTGGGGCAGTGGCCATTTTTTGTATTGTGTGAAAAAGTATCCTGTTCTCTTTGTGTTGCTTTCTTTGTGTGAAATCCATGGTGTACCTGCCAGTCCCCCTGCTTTCCTATTAAAAACTGACCACACTAGACATGAGAACACAGCATGGTCAGCTCTGTAGCGGTTCTGGGAGCTCAGCCTGCTCTCCTCCAATGATCAGACTTTTCCTGACCCCACCCGGGCAGCCATTCACTGTGAAGTTCAGTATACTGCAATTTCTCCTCCCCCACCTCTCTGTTTTCATCTGCATAAGGAGCTTAAATGGAATGTGATCACTTATAAAACTGGGGAAAAAGGTGTTTAAAATGTTTTTATAACTATCCACAAATGTATTTCTATTTTAAGTTGAACAAGTTGTTTTACAAGGTGAGGGTTTGCATATACTTTAAAGCAGAACTAAACCCATGGATTCAAGGCACAGTTTCTTGTGCTCTCAACCAAACTTGCAAGCCATCAAATGGTTGGCGTCATAACTTACCACATGCTTGTAATATATTGCAATTTAGCAATCACTAGACATAGTAGCTGCATTTATTTTCTTTTTTTAAGGCTATTTCCCCTCTGTTTTCACCTGGTGATCTGGCCAGTGACACATCTCCTGGACACCTTTGGACAATCAGCATTGTCAGTCAGGGGGGAGGAGAGTGATAAATGGACTAGCAGATGTAGATACACCAACACATTGAAGCCAATTGCCAGCTAACACTTTTTAAGCAGTTACAGCAAGAGTTATTACCTTTTTGTGATTAAGATTTTACATAAATGAATAAAAGCTGATCATTGTAAGCACGCCTGTCAGTGGTAAATGGTTTGTGTTACCCCCTAACTGCTACACCTGCAGGACAGCTTATTCTGTTGAAAAACAACAGACCTACTGGTAGGATTACTAGATGAAAAGAAAGAAAGCCTAAAAAAGAAAACAAATGAAACCGTCACATCACAAGAATAGGTAACCTGCAATATAATAAATGTTTGTTTTTGGGTTTTATACCGTTGGCCTCTAATCATCTTTGTGTTGAATAGAAATATAATTTTCCTTCTTGTCCTATTTATTTTTTACTGTTATCCTGTTACTTTCTCAATAAATCAAATCTGAATGTACCCTGCAAAACTGCATGGTGCAAAATCCGGTGCAGCTCTGCATAGAAACCAATCAGCTTTCAGGTTTTATTGTCAAAGCTTAATTGAACAAGATGAAGTTAGAAGCTGATTGGCTACCATGCACAGCTGCACCAGATTCTGACTGCTCCAGTTTTAGTGAATCTCCCATAGTGAGTAAATGCAAAATGTAGATATGATGGTGGGAAGGTACACAATAGCGTTGAGCAGGTTAGAGATAAAATGGAAATTATGGTGTTTCTTTGGTAGGTAGGGAAGGGGAGTGGTGTGACGAAGAAAGACCTTAGGAGTAAAATAGAGAAACAGGAGGAAAGAAGAAATAGTTAGAGGTGACCGGGGGGGTTGGTGGGAGGGAAAGGGATTTTGTACAATTTGATATCGAGATTGTGGTATTTTTAATGTTTGAAAAATGGGATGTATTTATAATATAAACTCAATAAAAATATAATAAATAGAAAAAAACAATAGCGTTGAGCACAGAAAAACAGTCATTGAAGCTTTCTCAGTAACGGGGATGCTTAGGACTCATTTCCACACTTGACTACAAGGTGGTAAAACAATACAGTATACCAAACTATATGAAAAGTTCACAAGCAAAGCAACAGTGTAGCCCAAATTATAACAAATATAGTTACTTGGAAATGGTGTTGTAATACCTCTCTCGCTAGGAGGCTGGCTGCAGTTGTTAGTTTAGGTAGTTGGTCACAGGGATCACAAGACATGCTCCACAAAGGTGAGGATTGAGGAGTCTTTAGTCTGCAGGTTCAGGTGGCTGAGAGTAATAACACCCCACTGGAAGGGCGGCATTCCAGAGCCAGTTGTCACAGTGTTCACCATGACTGGGGACTGCATGTTCCTACACTTGTTAGCAGTTGCCCACCAGATACAATGTTGGAAGGCCTAGCACTTGGTTGCCACTCACATGTCCAGTCACTTCTGTCCCATCAGGCATGGTCCCTCTGCACCAGAGGGTAGGAAGAGCTGGAATTTATATCTAGTCCATGGGATGATGGAAGCTTAAGGGATTATGGGGAAGAGCGTTAAAATAAAATCCCACACCCACTGTTGAGGAAAGCCTGTAAACAGGGAACTTTGCTACAGTTCCTCCTGTTGACCCCCAAGCCACTTCTGTGTCTTGTTGTTGCATAGTGATCAGCAAAGAAACCACAGCAGCCAATAAGGGACATGCTATCTGACACATCCAGAAGTATGGGATAGCAGCAGTTTCCAGAGATTCTCAAGAGAAGAACATTTCAATGCACCATGCACAGTAAATATTCCTCTTCATCTTTTGCAGGGTGCCTTCATATTTATTTTGTTGAGAAAGTGACAGTCTCTCAAAGAAGAAGTTAGCACGCTCCTGCGGTGAGATATTTAGTACTGACAGATTGGTGTTTAAACCTTAACCCCAAAGTGAGGAGTTAAAATGTATTGATTAAACTGCAGTACACTAAAAATGTGACCTTATATCTGTTTTGATTTTAGACTTGAGTGAATTGTGACATTTCTGGAGTCTTGGAAACATTTGTGTTTAAGTAATTTTAGCCAACCACAGTATCAAGCCTTGATAAATCAATTAATGTAATATGGATGAATATAGGAAATACGAAAATTCACAATAAAAGTAATCAAAACAATTTTAAAGCAGCCCGACAGGTACAACAGTCCCCAACCCAGCTCTCCTCACATTCATACATGATAGAATTTATATATAATTGATAAATATCTTTGTGGTTTTGTGCTGTCTCTGCTGACTTGTAATGTAACAAAAATGGAAACTGAAGCGCCATACACTGCTGAGGTCCAGATACAACTATATTCCAATAAAGGTCAGGGGGCAGTCCAAAAAGGATCCAACGCATTTCAGCAGTCCAAGAGAGCCCCTTTCATCAGGGCTTTATTGACAACAATGTTAATGGACTAGAAGTGAACTGGACCTTTGTATTTTTTCCCAGTGTGATTGCTTGTCAGTAACTGTTTTGGTAGCATGGTTGTTGCCAAAGCAGCTGCTGACATGAACTGTGCTTGTATTCACACTGGAAAAAATAACATTAAAGATTCAGTTCACTTATAGTTTATTCACATTGTTGTCAATCATGCCCTGATGAAGGGGACACTCTTGGATCCTCAGAATGCATTGGATACTTTTTGGATCATCCCTCCTTTTATTGGAATAAAGTTGTATCTGGACCTCTTAGCAGTGGTGTGGTGCTTCAATTTCCATATTTGTTACATTACACTACAAGCCAAGGAGACCAAGCAGATCCTCTAGGGCAGGGGTGGGCAAACTTTTTGACTTGAGGGCCGCAATGGGTTCATATATTGGACCCGGGGGCCGGACCAAGAGTAGATGAATGATGTGTATGTGTCATCCATAGTAAGTATAGTAATATTCCCCCATAGTAAGCATAGTAATTAATCCCCCATATAGTAATTCATCCCCCATATAGTAATTCATCCCCCATATAGTAATTCATCCTCAATATAGTAATTCATCCCCCATAGTAATTCATCCCCCATATAGTAATTCATCCCCCATAGTAATTCATCCCCCATATAGTAATTCATCCCCCATAGTAATTCATCCCCCATATAGTAATTCGTCCCCCATAGTAATTCATCCCCCATATAGTAATTCATCCCCCATAGTAATTCATCCCTCATAGTAATTCATCCCCCATATAATAATTCATCCCCCATATAGTAATTCATCCCCCATAGTAATTCATCCCCCATAGTAATTCATCCCCCATATAGTAATTCATCCCCCCTATAGTAATTCATCCCCCATATTAATTCATCCCCCATATTAAGTCCCCAAGTCCCCCCTGTCAATTCACTTACCTTTGCTCCGCGCGTTCCTCTCGCCGTGTTCCCGCGCCGTTCCGGTGTAGCATGAAAATCTGTCTCCTATGAGGATCTGTCCCCCTCGACGTATCTGCGCATGTGCCAGTTTCAGGCATTAGCAGCCGATCGGCGATCTCCGGCACATGCGCAGATACGTCGAGGGGGACAGATCCTCATAGGAGACAGATTTTCATGCTACACCGGTCTTCAGGGCGGACTGTGAGAGGAGCCTAGCGGGAGCCTAGCTCCGCGGGCCGGATTAAAAGGTCCGCCGGGCCGTATACGGCCCGCGGGCCGTAGTTTGCCCATTGCTGCTCTAGGGTGTAAAAGTTGCCTGTCCGAAAACCAGATCAATTACATCAGTATTAACACTTTAAGATAGATGTACCAGTGAGATAATTTTAAGGGTCCAGCGTTATTTTTTTACTCTCCTTGGCAGGTCATGAGTCTCAGACGGGCGGTCTTATTGTCACAGAGTATATATTTTGGAGACATGCACTGTGACTTCCTGTTTCTGAAGACGGCACGCTTGGCTGACAAAACATGTCAAGCAGGACTTCAGGTGCATCACTTCCGGTCTAGCGTGCTGAGCGATCTGCGGCTCTTGTGTGATCAGAAGGCTGGTTATGTATGTGCCTATAAATAAATAAAAGTTAGGCAATCCTATACAGTGGGGAAAATAATAATTTGATCCCTTGCAGATTTTGTACGTTTGCCCACTTACAAAGAAATGAAAGGTCTATAATTTTTATCATAAGTGTATGATAAAACACAGAAAAAACACATGATACAAATTTTATAAATTGAGTTGCAGTTCAGTGAGTAAAATAAATATTTGATCCCCTACGAACTGACAATAATTCTGGCTCATGTGCTCATGTTGTACGTAGATTAGTCCTGTCAATTTAAGAAGGTGCTCATAACAACAACTCTTTATGAGTATAAAAGATACCTGTCTGCAGAATCTTTTTCTTCCATTCAAACCTTACCATCATGGGCAAAGAGCTGCCAAAGGACATCAGGAACAAGACTGTAGACCTGCACAAGGCTGGAATGGGCTACAAGACTATCAGCAAGAACTTTGGTGAGAAAGATACAACTGTTGGATTGATTATTCACAAATGGAAGAAATACAAAGTAACCATCAATTGCCCTCAGTCTAGAGCTCCATGCAAGATTTTGCCTCATGGGGTAAGGATGATCCCGAGAAAAGTGAGGATTCAGCCCAGAACTACACAGTAGGAGCTTGTGAATGATCTCAAGGCAGTTGGGACCACAGTCACCAAACCATTGGTCACACCTCCTCAAGAAGGCAGATGTATAAGCCCATCTGAATGAACATCTAAATGATTCATAGAAAGATTGGGAGAAAGTGCTGTGGTCAGATGAGACCAAAACTGAGCTCTTGGGCATTAACTCGACTCACCGTGTTTGGAGGAAGAAAAATGCTGACTATAACACTAAGAACACCATCCTTACAGTCAAGCACGGAGGTGGAAACAGATGACCGTAGATCACCAGGTAGGAACCAGGAACTGCAACACAGTGACACTTGCTTGGCAGACAGGAGTGTAGCCAAGACACAACCCAAAAGGTCATCAACCAGAATCAGTACACAGCTGGGCAACGAGATACAGGAATGCAAAACAGGAGCAGAGTCAGAATACAAGCCAAAGTCACAGAAGGCAGGCAGAAATCAAGGGACAGGTCAAGGGCAAGTCATGCACAGGTAAGCAAGTATAGCAGGTCAAGGCTCAGGTAAAGCAGGAACTAGCTGAAGACCACTCAGCAATCCACCCATGTCAGAGTGCAGCTTAAATAGATTGTTTGGCACCAGTGCTCATACGTGTGTGCGTGCACGTGCACATGTGCAATTGTTTTCTGCACACGCTAATACTTTTGCATGAGTGTGACAATGCCTGTTTTGTATTGAGATTTTGTTCAAAATTATGAGCATGCACATACTGTAAGTATGCGCATGTGCCAGTCTTCTCCTTCCAACATGTACTGAGGTCTTCTTAGACCTAGCCAGCCTCCAGACTTTAATGCTATAGAAAATGAATGGAGGGAGCTGAAACTTCAAGTTGCCAAGCAACAGCCACGAAAGCTTAAGGATTTAGAGAAGATCCGTTAAGAAAAGTGGACCAAAATCCCTCCTGAGGTGTGTGCAAACTTGGTACCCAACTACAAGAAACGTCTTACCGCTGTGCTTCCCAACAAGTGTTTCTCCACCAAATACTACAGTAAGTCAAGTTTTGCTTGGGGATCAAATACCTATTTTACTCACTGAACTACAACTCAATTTATCAAATTAAAATTTGTATCATGAGTTTTCTTCTGGGTTTTTGGTTGATATTCTGTCTCTGTCATTTAAAATACACCTATGATAAAAATTACAGACCCTTAATTTCTTTGCAAATTGGCAAACTTACAAAATCTGCAAGTGATCAAATAATAATTTAACCCACTGTATAGGATTGCCTAACGTTTATTTATGGATACAAACATTTTACGTAAAACCACTATACGGTTTTACACTATGAGAGGATCTCTCTTCTTTTTTTGAATCACACGCCATTTAAATGCCAATGGAATACTGTCTGACCATTTGATGAGAAGGTGACTACAGAGAGAGGTGTCGAGCAAGCAGCTCCTGGGGTGACCACAAAGCACTATATGACTTTTCTTGTACAACAAGGAGGTAAGTGGCATCTGGTGAGTGAGAAGTGTTTCTGATCATTGATGATGGATCACTCAGCAGTGGGAACAGTGGATAAGAGCACTTTATTCACTTTATAAGGACTTCTTGTTTACCTACATTGTGTTGGAGTTTATGGAACAGCAATGATTTGCGACTCTGCACTCATATATTATATGTGGATTTGTATTATAACTATTTGTACTTATTTATTTGAGGCATAATGTTTTTATGAGCACATTTGGGTATAGAGCTCATTTAAATATTACTGATGGTAGGACGCCAGTGCCATCAGTAGCACATATTCATTCACATCCTTTGGGATAAGAGGTGGCAGCTGCAAACAAGAAGTATTTGTTATTTATTTATTGGCACCGGTGGTTATTGCATTTTATTTACATCAGGCAGAAGCATGCCTGATGTAGGGGTCCTACGTGGCTCCGAAACATTGCCTCTATAATTTTAGTGTGATCGCAGAATAAAGATTTGGACCCGTTCTGAAAATCCTTGGCGTGCTGGTGACATACTTCTCGCTTTGAGTATCTTCAGTTACCAGCTAGTGGTCACTATAGCGCCCACGTAGACCTACAGACATTTTTCAGGAACATGTGCCTTGGGAATAAGTGTATTTGAACTCAGGAAGTAGCATTTAATGTGTGGTTTGTGCAAAAGGAGAGGATCCATATTTATTCATAGCTTTAAACTTGCTATCCCTGCCATAAGGACAACCCCCACCCCTATTCAGTGGAGACCACATGGACAGTGCCCAGTTATTTATCACATGACCAGCAGATGTAGGCCATAACTACAATTTCTTCTGCTATTTCAACAATGAGACCTTGCCTACCTCATGCCTTCATGAATTCTAGGGAAACAGGATAAGCCCTTCCAGGATAACCATCATGTTCATCTATAAAGAGGTCCTCCCTGCTCTATATATGCCAGTAAGCACTGGTCATTGGCCCAAAAAAAAAAATTGAACGCCATCAAAAACAGCTTTTTGGTTACAGTGCAAAAGCAGATAGGACCTTAATTGTATTTTTACCCTTATTGGGACGATTTGACTTCCGGTCCTGATGACCGCACAGAAAGCGTGGAGATCTCCCCAATGGGACAAAGACGGCAGTAAAAACATAATGGACATTCTCACTATTCTTCACTCTGCTTCATAAAATGTGTTTTATCACTGACTGTACCTTTTTTTTAAAGAAATTTTGTTCACTTCCTGTCTTGGTGACCAAACAGGAAGGGAAAGAATATCTTCCCAATTGCTACGGAAGCTGCTATAAATCAACTGGAAGGTTTAGCCATTTCCCATATGCGGGTACATGAACCTGCCAGTTGGTTTTGAGTTAAAAGTATAAGTTTGTATTTAGACTTTTTCTTGCATTAAAATGTGGCAGATGCTAGCTGTGTATGTCCCTTGCATAGTGTGTGCTGTTTAACTAGTTCAAATGACTAATTTACTGCTGAGCCACCTGACATTTCACAGCTAAGTGGTTTTCAAACCCCAGATCGTTACAGATTGCTTGGTATGCTAGTTCTTGGTCAATTAACGCTGTTTCAGTCATTTTTGTCACAGAGAATATGTGCTGGGACAGAATCAGCTGTCTAGGAACGGTTTAAATAAGCCCATATTTTCTACGTTGTTGAAGTGATTACTAATCTTACATCTAGTGCAGCAAATTGGACAGGGGCCACTGGAGACCTAAGGCTATGATGTAGCCATTGCTTCACATCTCTGCTTTGCTTGTATACATTGTTAAATGTTATCTGTGTGTGTTATTGATACAGCTTACGCTTTTTTTTTTTTTTTAGAAAGTGGCCTAATTCATTTCTACTCATTGGTATAGCTCTACTATATTCTTAAATGCTTGATCATTAGTATACCAGTCACTGTGCCTGTAGACCTTACAGTCCCACGTTCCCAGCATGAAACCCCCACAGTCACTTTGCTCTACATTTTTGGGCCCCACAGCCAAATAACCACTTGCCCCTTTTAGCTCTACATCCTAATTCACAAGGCTTGCATCATTGGGTATCTGTAACTGTTACTGCCATATGGTGGTCATTAAAACTAGAAGAGGACTGGGTTGGGGGACATTTGACCCCTAGCATAGTACCAAAAAGATATGCTGGGATAGTGGGAATCAGTGGAGATACATCACCATTCTTATTGCTTTAAAAAAAAGTCCTGGATTCTTTCTTAGACACACAGAATATAACTGGATACTAACATTTATAGGTAACGTTGATCCAGGGAATATCCGATTGCCTTTCTGGGGATCAGGAAGGAATTTTTTCCCTGCAGGAGCACATTGGATCATGCTTTGCAGGGGTTTTTTTTGCCTTCCTCTGGATCAACTGTGGGTATAGAATTATACGGTTTTTTTTTAATGGTTGAACTGGATAGACTTTTGTCTTTTTTCAGCCAGACTAACTATGTAATACTATGTAATACCATTCAGACATCAATTGGAGAAGGATTTCTATTCAGTGACACATGCTGGGCATTATATAGCTACCTGCCCCCTGTTTAGACCAGTGATAGCTGCACCTGACAGAAGCAAGTCTTCCAGCACATAATTTCCTTCTGTCGTTGAGATATCATGTGACCAAATAATGAGAGCTACAAAGGAAGTTGATACTGGAACATGTGTCCCAGTAAATTGGCTGGTGGGCATGATAATGAGGCAATATGGCACAATACACTCTTTAGCCCCTGTAATCTGGCCATACCATGAAAGGGTTGGCTGTTCTGCCCACCCGCCGTGGCATAACAACAGCTGTACTCTATGGAATAAAGAAAAAAAGTGTTACTAAACCCAGGACCCTGCATCCACTGGTCTCCCACAGTACACAGAACATGGAAATGCAATCATTTTAGTAAATATAAACTGCTAAATACCTTTTCTCACCAACAGTTAGAGCAGACTTCTATAAGTGTCCAGCAGAGCACAGGTTAAAGCTTGTAGGAGGAGTTTTCATTCTCCTCTGACTATCCTATGAGGCTTCATGACCCCTGACCCTCTGTTTAGACAGTGCTGATTGGCCCTGTCACGATCACATGCACTCTCCCAAAAAAAAAAAAACACTTTAGCAATACACAATAAACTGAGCATGCACAGAGTGTCTCCTAGAGCTCTGTGGTATGAGCAGATGGACTGTGGAAGAAGGGAAGGCTCAGATAAGACAGGATCAAACAGCCTTTTTACACAATGTGGAGGATTAAACCCTTCCACAGTGAGTATACCGAGCATGATTTACTGCATATACAGACTGATTTTACTGATGTGGGTTTAGTAACACTTTAAAGGAAACCTTAGGACAGCTGTTATCTGGTCCAGACAAGAGTCCCATAAAGAAATGAAGTCAGCTATTGCCAGATTCATGGAAGTAGTGTTGGGACAGACAAGTCGCTTTGCGTAATGCTGGACTTATCTACAACAGTTTGTAGCCTTCCTGACAAGTTTCCTTTAATCTAACAAATGAAGATTCAATTTTTGCTAAGAATAAACCTACATAACTGCCAAACAAGATGATGCTGCTTCATACACATGGGCAAAAAAAAATTCCCAGCTCACTTACCTGCAACAAAACCGAACTGACCATGTTTGAACTGCAGTACACTGTGGTGTAAAATATATAGACACAGCGCCAATAAATTATATATAAAGCTGCAAACCTAACCAAAGAAAAAGTAAGTGACAAAAAATATATGAAGGAATGCGCTAAATACCAAATCACATGAAAATGCAGATAAATACATAAATAAAATAAAAAATTTATTTATAAATGTCTGTAATTCATATATAAGTCCAAACACCAATATAAGTGATTAAAAAATCTCTTAAACAAGAAAAAACACTGTGTAGCAAAATCCACCACCGAATGAAATGGGTAAACTCACCAGAGCTATTTGCTGATCAAATTATAAATCAGCAAAAATAGCAATTGCTCTGGAAGCGATGATCTGTTGGAGTATCCAGGAGCAATAGACTGCAATCAGCCAAATCAGCACACATAGAACAGCCTTAACTGCAAGTGGTCATCATGCCTTCATAACTTTGGAAATGCTCAGGGAATCAAAGAAGAGTATCATGGTGCAGTATATTAAAACAAAGATCATTTTTATTGTAGCCTTAAATATGCACTCACAAGAAAGGTGTCCAACCGACACCTGCAATATCAGTCTCAAAAAGCTAAAGCAGGGATGAGCCTCGCTCACCGCGATCACAGCCGACACTCTCAAGGAGCGTCCTGACGTCCCATCCACTAAGCCCGGCCCTACGCGTTTCGTCATCCGACGTCTTTAATGGGCCGGCAATCACTTATATTGGTGTTTGGACTTATATACGAATTATGAACATTTATAAATATATTTTTTATTTTATTTATGTATTTATCTGCATTTTCATGTGATTTAGTACACTGTGGTGCCTTGATGCAGCCATTGCAGCTTACACATATATTTGCAAATGTATGCAGACTAACCCCCCTTTTTTTTAACGTGAATTGTTAGACAGGGTCAATTCTATTTTGTTGCAGGCTGGCTGGTAAGTGATCTGGGGATTTTTGTTTTTTATGTGTGTTACCCTTCCATGTGCTCCTTGCTGCAAAGGCTAGTTATGGGTTGGGGAGGTTGCCATCTGTTTGTATTGTTCATAGGTGCCTTTGCCCTTGCAGTGTAAATAGACTGACTTTTTCTGGTGCCCAGGGTGTCTTTGAGCTGCTTACAGCCACCAATAGATATAAATGGGTGAAGGTGTGTGAATGCAGCTATGTGCTGCTTTTAGCAAAAAGTAGCTCATATGAACACTACCTGTCTTTAACTCACACTCCATGTGTTCTGGACATTGGGGTTGATTTATTAAAGGCCAATAGACTGTGCACGTTTCACAGTGCAGCTGCACTCTGCAACTACAGTTGTTCTAGAGCTTAGTAAATGAGGTAAAACTTCACTTTCCAAAGAATACCCAATCACATGCAAGTAAAATTTAAAAAAAGTGCATTTGTGCTGGCACATGATTGGATGATGGAAGTCAGTAGAGCTTTTGCTAATTTGCTAAGCTCTGGAGCGACTGCTCTTGCAGACTGCAACTGCACTTTGCAAAGTACACAGTCTATTTGCCTTTACTAAATCAACCCTATTACGTCTGTGCACATGCACTACTTTACACTATGAGCTACTCACAGCTGCATAAAACTGCCTTCAGCCATTTATATCTATGAGCGGCTGTTTGCAGCAAAAGACATCTGGGGCACCAAAAATACGCAAAGTGCACAGGCAAATGTTCCCATATGCATGTAAACTCAAACTTCCTTTCTCGTTGGTGTGACTGACTCATCCCCTTTCTTCAATATTTGCACAGAACCTGAAGTCAGATTACTAGTCAGAGTTTAATATTTGGTAAGATGCTTTCTTAGACTCTCCGTTGTCAATGGATGCCAAGATCTCTTCTCATATTACAACCCTGATCATCAGGTGGTGATGATAATAATTGCAGATCCCATCACTGTCAGTAGGAAACAGGGGTGGACTGACCATTTGGAAACTCGGGCACTGCCCGAGGGTCCAGGGTCAGTAGGGGGCCCCATGAGATGCCCCTGGTACCTTTTTCATATGCTTTTTGAGTTTGGGCAAGGACTCAAGGGCCCCATGATCCCCTATTGCCCGGGGGCCCCATGAGTTGTCAGTCTGCCCCTGGTAGGAAAATAACATGGTAAGGCTTGTTTTTTAAAAAAAATTTTCAAAATGGATCAGGATGCAATGTATATAGTTTACCTGGAGGAGAATGTTTTATTCCCTCAACTAGACTGAAGTTACACAGTAAAGGTCATACCACCCAAAAATAATATTTTTTTAGTGTTTGGTTGATGCAGGAAGAGTTATATCTTTCATGTACTTTGTTGATGAGATCTCAGCATTTCAGTCCCCTACTATGGCGAGCATGATGGAGGTCTCGCTCTCTTTCTGTTGGGTAATTTATTTATCCAATTTATGGAGAATGTAACAATCGAAACTGCAACACACAAAGGTGGTCAAGAACACCCAAGATTCCCAGGCGGACAGGAACAGAACTAAGAACTATGACAGGGAGCTCTTCCTTTTGAAGTATCCAAGACATAAAAGAAGAGCTTAGTCCACCAAGCTCCATTCATAAATAAAATACAACTTTTGGATAGTTCTCTGGCCAAATGAAATTTTTGGTATGTGGTATGGTAATGCCTATCACTGATCACGGTGCTCACTGATCAGGGTGCCATCCCTGATATATCACTGTAGCATGAAGAAAGAAAAATGGTTGACCACCAATAGGAGTGCACCATATTCCTACATTTCACATGAACACATAGGGAACACACATATGATGCATTTTACTTTATCTAAATAGCGAACTGCTACATGTTCAATCACTCCTTTCTTGGGGACAGTTTGCCTCCCAAGCTTTCAGAAAATGTGCCTGTTTAGGTGTCCGGCAGAGGCGGTTATTGGTTTGCTGCCTCTTCACCACCTGCCTTTATGAAAGAAAAAGGCATTTGGATTCCAAGAGGCGTTGCAGCATGTACCAAGTATCATACCTCTCCCCCTCCCTTCTGTTGGATTGGTATAGACCTAGCACTGTGCAGTTGCTTCTGTCTCTATGCAAGCATCTCCTTCTCTGTGCTGCATGCTAGAGGAGCTGAGCTTTGTCTGGGTCTTTGATGAGAGAAGAAGCCCCTTCTTTTCCCCTCCATGCAGCAAACAGAAGAGGTGACCCTCTCCATCCCTGTGTATCTGCAGAATACAGAACCCAGGAGCCTGGCAGGATCTCCGCAGAGCCCTGAGATCTGATTTTTTGGGGGGGGATCTTGTTCCTTGAATGCTGGGATCCTTATGAGCAGCTCCACAGAACATACACAAAGGATGCTCTGAGCAGTCGTGAATTGCCCTCTGTTCCCAGAGCAGGAAGGATTAAAGAATGAATGAAAGACACAGCTCAGTGCAGAGAATGAGGCAGACCCTATTTCGACAATGAGGTATGGTGATCCATTCACTCCATCCTCCTGTTTCTGTATATTATGCATTGTCTCTTATTCCTGGTCACTTGTGCTTCCTTACCCGTGTACACCTGCAGCACACACATAATTGTATTGCTGTATGCAGTCATTGGGGGGAGCCTTACCAACCCTCCCCCCATAACTTTATATAGTTTTCTATCACTTGACTATTTTCCTGGAACAGTAGGAAGGCGCCCCGGGCTTCTAGCAACTGCAATCATCTGTCACCCTTGTTTTAAATGCTTTCTGCAGCAATCTGGCATCCTTAACTCTTTCTTTACTCCTCACAGGATGAATAACCTTCTTGTTTTCTTTCCACATTGTGCCTAAAACTGTCTGGGGGTCAGCGAAGGGGTCTTCATCAGCTAGGCATGAGATAGCCTGCTTATTTTATATGGCAACTAACAATGTGCTAAGTGCAGCAGCCCTTGGCAACCAATCAGGTAACTGTCTTTGATTCTCTTGATCTCAGTCAACAGACAAAAGGTGGAATCTGGTTGGCCGCCATGGGTTGCTAAGCTTTTGCACATTATTGCTGCCTAATTAAAAGGCTGAATCTGTCTCGGTGAATGAGGGGGTTGTAAGGTCAGGTCTGGGGGCAGCTTAGCATCATTAGATGAAATTGGTACCTCCACAAGGTGTAGGCATTGGAAGAAGCCTAATATGATGTTAATAGCCAATTGTTTTTTTTGCTATTTCACAATATTGTTATGTGGCTGCCTGTCTATTTATCTATCTATCTATCTACAGTATCTACTATCTATAATATCTTTCTATCTATCTATCTACAGTATCTATCTATCTATTATATATATCATATATATCACATCTATCTATCTATCTGCAGTCTATCTATCCATCTATCTATCTATCTATCTATGAATCTATCACTGACTATCAATGACATGGCTTTCTCATATGTTCTCAGTCTTCTTTTTACTTTCATTTTTCTCTTTATTTGAATTAACTCTAGAATTTAACGCAACAAGTATTATATATAACCTCAACAAAAGATAAACAGAAAGCAGCATACATCATGCACAGCTAATATTGAAACCCAGTGTGCCTATCCTGAGAAAATCTGGATGCCTGTGGTGCATTTATCATGGGATATTGTTCCACTAAGCATATAGGCCAGTTCTTTTTACCAAGGTGGATCTAAAACTCTTTAGAAAAGGAAAAGCAGAGTTTTGAATCTAGAATCACTTTCCTCGCAGAAACAAGATTCTGGTGACTGTTGATCAACTTTCTTCAGCACCAAACTGTCCTTAAAGACCTGAGACCACTAGTCCTTGCATGCCGCAGCCCCAGAGGGGGCAAAGATCACCCATGGAAGTTACTGGTCCCCAGCCTTGTATAATATACCTATGGCTTATCTTACAAAAGGAAGACCCATAATCAAGCACTGCCAATCAATTTCTTTTAAGCGAGGTGGGCTGGGTGCAGGATTCATATTGAAGGAGTTTTTTGGTTAGGTATCTTTCAGAAGTTACTTTTTTCCACCGGTACACCACTGATGTTTTAAAAAAATGAAATATTTCAGACATCAGTTGCATAATAATGAGTCTAATGGTTTATGGTCTTCTACAGAAATCTCAATTTATTTTCAACAAAGACATTTAATTATCATCAGTATAGCTTCTGGTCATATGTAAAAGTAAAGCATTTCTACATCACTTGATACCCTTTGCACAAGCTAATTAAACGACTCAAAACAAAGAAAAAAGTTAAATGTGAAAGATCTATTGTGACATTCACAACTTTATATTCAGAAGCTCCCACACCTGAATACAAAGAACAAATTGTGGCATTGGTGTCACTTCTCTATGCAACCTTTATCAAAATCACTTAGCTGCTGATGTTGGAGGAAGAGCTGTTTTTTTTTTCTTCTATTAGACTTCTAAATGTGAAATCAGCTGTGTATTGGAAAAGATTAGTTCCCACTCTGCCGCTTTCATTTTAAAGATGAAGTGTACTGAAACGTCAATGTAATTATGCACAAATGCTATTATATATTTTTCTAAAAGCAGTTAAATGTATGCCTTGTGGCATTGTGCATTGAGTTGCAGGTATGACATGTATTCTGAAAGAAAAAGAATCTGCGAGTCTGAACTCTAACTGGGCCCCACGATGTGCCTCTAGGGGTAACCTTGTCACTGGTGTAATAGATTCCACACTCGGGGTTCCAGAACAATGGCCCATTGATTTTTGAGTCCCAGAAGAATGACACACTCACACTTGCAGTCAATGATCGAAGACACATTGACCCTTGGGCTTCCAGAAAAATGATATTGTGACACCCAAGATTCTAGAGCAATGCCCGTTTATCTCTAATTCCCAGAACACTGACACATTGACACTTTAGGTCCTAGAACTATGGTAAACTGACACTTGTGGTTCTAGAACAATGTGTACCCACTATTATTACCTGAAATAGCATATTCACTCTTAAGGTTCTGAAACATGGTCAATTGGGGCCCTAAAACTCTAGCACTTGAAGTACCAGAGTAGCATTTGAAGTACCAGAATAATGTGAGAGCAATAACTGTAGTTTCAGAGTAATGGCACGTTTGCATTTGATGTTTTAAAAGAAGAGTATGTTCCCTCCCACGGCCTTGAAACCAAAGCCTCGTGACCTGAGCAGTTTCAGAACAATGACATTATGACAATCTGGGTTCCAAAAAATGGTCCATCAATCTCTGGGTCCCAGAAGAATGGCACTTGCAGTCAACAAACAATAGTACATTGACCCTTGGGCTTTGAAAAAATTATATTTTGACACCTAGGGTTCTAGAATAATGTCCCATTTATCTCCTGGTCCCAAAACAATGAAACATTGACACTTTAGGTCCCAGAACTATGCAACACTGACACTTGGGCTTCTAGAACAATGGCATTTGGACACATTCATTCCTAGAACAATGACACATTGACACTTGATGATCAACAAAGTATAGTGCAATAACCCTTTTAGTTCTAGAACAATGAGATTCAGAGACCTGATTGTGAAGCAATTAAATATTGACACTTGGGGATCACAGATGTATGGCGCAATAACCCCTTAAGTTCTAGATCAATGACATTCAGACACTGATTTTGAAACAATGGCATATTGACACTTGGGGATCACAGAACTATGAAGCAACAACCCTTTGAGTTCTAGAATAATGAGATTCAGGTACATGTGATCTTTGAACAATGACACATAGACACGTGGGGGTCCTGGAACAAATACATTGTAACAGTTAGGATCCTTGGAAAATGGCACAATATATATTTTTCAAGAATAATAGTATATTGACTCTTGGGGTTCCAGGACAATGAAACACCGACACTTTGGGTCTTACAACATTGAAATTATAACATTTGGGTGTTAGGGAACTTTGACAGACTAATACTGATGCTATCAGAGAAATGCCACAATGACCTTTGGCAAGGTATGATAATGGAACATACATTCTCAGTGCCTAGTTTTTTTGTAAAATACCATAATATAAGGTATACTATATCTATGACTTTGAGACCCAGACCAATAAGATTTTAAATTTAGTATTCAACTTCACAAAAAAAGTTTTTCTCAACCACATTCTCTAGAATAGGGTGCACCTACAAAATTTTATAGCAGCCTTTTTACCCCAAGGGAACCCTTGACATTATTTTTGGGTCTAATAGAACCAGTCCATTTAGGATCAGTGGTAAAAATATCCCTTAAATTGGTGGTCAATGGGAAGAATACCTCCTTTACAGTGGTGGTGAGAATGCCACAAAAAAAGATCATTGGTGTCATGCCACTGACTTCTTCAAGTGCCATTGGCCCCAGAACTATGCAGACACAATCAATTAGAAGGTCAATCAGTACACAGCTCAAGGAACCCCTAGCAACCTCCAGAGGAATCCTAGGGTTCCACAGAATCCTGATTGAGAATGGCTGCTTTATAGTATCCCCCATAATACTACGTTGTAATGCTTCAGCTTTCTGACCTCTGCCAACTCTGCAGTACAATATACAGAACATCGTTATGTTCTTCAAATTTAGAGGGGAAAGCAATATATTTGTGGACAATACATTTTGCAAGTTTCTATGTAATTTAGCTGAAACTTCCTTTGCTTCAGCAGGAGTAGGATATAAAAATATGTAATATGCACATTGATTTATTGCAGATTATATTACTACAATTTCATGTGTAATGTAATATTCACCTTGTTTCAGATACAATGTCCAGGCACAATTATTCTTCTAGCTGTGTTTAGAGGGACTCTGTAATCTGGCATGTGAGTGATTTTTTTTTTACCATTTCCTTGGATGTGTATGGACAGTGGGGTGCAATGCAGGCCGTGTCGCCGTGTTGCTTCGGCTTATAGAGTGCGTTTTTCTTCATCCACCTTATCATATCTCTTTCCAGCCAGCTATCGCCCGGTAATGTGTTAAACGCGCACCTTTTATCCTGGGTGTTAAACTGGGGCCGGTGTGAGACGGACTGCTGCTGTTTGCGGTAATGATTTGGAGATGAGGAAGGAGAGAGAGTGCAGTGTCGACTTATATAACACACACAGGAGGTACATGGTACTGTAATCACATCTATAGTGTCGGGTGAACAGACTATAAGATGTAATACACCCATAACCCTCTGCAAGATGGCTCTACAATACAAGCCTGGAATGCAAATCGTGGCACAAGCATAGAGAATCTTACACACATGGCTGGTGAACAATGACAATATGCTGTAGATCTTTTGAACAATGCAAGTATATGTCGGGCATGTCTATATCATCTTGCATATAGCATCCACAAAACATATGTGAAATGGAAACTTAAAGTGATTCTAAAGGTTTATTTTTTTTTTATGAAAAAATAACAAACATGTCTATACTTACCTGCTGTGTGTAGTGGTTTTGCACAGAGCAGCCTGGATCCTCCTCTTCTCATGTCCCCCATGCTCTCCTGGCTCCTCCCTCCTTTTGGGTGCCCCCACAGCAAGCAGCTTGCTATGGGGGCACCCACTGCTCCGTGTGTCCATCCATTGTGACCACACACAAAGCCATGGCTCCGCCCCACCCCACCACCTCTCTTCTCATTGGCTCACTGGCTCTGATTGACAGCAGTGGGAGCCAATGGCTCTCACTTCTGTCTCAGCCAATAAAGAGAAGGAGTCCTGGGATAGCCGAGACTCCAGTGCACATCGCTGGATTGAGAGGAGGCTTAGGTGAGTATTGTGGGGGGGATGCTGCACAGAGAAGGTTTTTTACCTTCCTGCATAGAATGCAGGAAGGTAAAAAAAAACCTTGTGACTTTACAAACACTTTAACACAAAAAAGTAAAGTATTTCCATACATTGAGTAGTATGTGCTTATAGAGCAACTGCAATAGGGCCCCTGAAGTCAGTGGGCCCATATGTGATTACTGATCACCATTGTTTACTGGCCCTGTGCTCACATTATATATAAACTTAAAGGTGAACTCCAGCTTTCCATACAGTCTTGCACAGTTGTACCGGCTCCTCTCCTGTCCTGAAATTGCGTACTCTGGTTTCACTGCATACTGTGAGCTTCTCCAGCTGTAGCAAGTCAGAGAGAGCCCACCTCATTTCCTGGCTGGAGGAGGACCAACATCATCTCACCCTTTCCTCTCCAGTCTGACTGTTCCTGGTACGCCCCTTTCATTCACTGAATTTAATTTCTTTCAACCATGTATACTCACCATTACCAAGGGTGGTCTACATGCAGATACATTTGGCCTAGGTACACCCACTCCTCCAGACTGGCATCCACTCATCAAGGCATTTTAATATTTGCATAACTCTTCCAAAGACCCAGCCTGCTGCTGGCATTAGGGCTAAGGGCTCTTGAGGGGCACTAAGGCAGGGTGTTTTCATGTTTTCAGGAGGCTATGTACACCACCCTGCCGGCCCTCCCACCAGCATTGCAGAGAGAAACACATAGACCCAGTGATTATGTCACTGGGACTAAAATAAGGTGCGTAATCAGGGCCGTGGATAAGGGGGTACCACCAGTCCTCCTGTACGGGGCCCAGGTCAGCAGGGGGACTCAGGCAGCTGGGTGATTTGGATGTGGGCAGGGAGGGTGATCAGCACAGTGGGGAGGGGGGCAATTACTGGAACCGATCCCCTATATGGCTCTCTGCTGAAAGCCGGTTTCCTCTCCTCTCCCTCCCGATGCTGCAAAGAGAGCCATACAGGGAATGAATTCCAGTAATTGCCCCCCCACTGCACCCATCATCCTCCCTGTGCACCATACATTTCCCCCTGCTGCCCAAACCCCCAAGTGTGCCCCCACCCCTACAATGCTGCTGGCTTCCTTCCCCTCTTTCCCACAGGCAGCTGCCAGCACACAATAGGATCTTCAGAATGGAGAGTGGGGGAAGGGTCCAGTAAATATATCACATTTACCAGCCCCTTCTTTTCCTGAATGAACAGAATGAGTGATCGGTACTGATCACTCAAAGTGTTCATTCACAAGTCAAGCATAGTACACTGTGGGGGGTTTTTTTTTGGGGGGGGCTGTCAGGTTGTCTGTATGGGGCATCGTGGTTTCTAACAGCAGCCCTGTGTGTAATGAAAATAAAGAATGTAATGAAAACGGATGTGTTTTAAATATAGGGGAAAGGATATACCATAGAGGGCAAATTATAAGCAGAATACACTTCAGCTTTAAGCAGTACCGTTTCCTAACCATGCCAGTTTCCCGTCAGATATCTTTTTCCAAGTCTCCAGTAGTATAATAGTAGTAGATTCAGAAGATCACATAGAAATAGCAAAAGAAACATGCTGGAAGAACTAGAGCATGTATAAACTTTCATGTGCTCTTCTGAGGGTGCAGAATTTCTGAACTCTTTTGAAATGCCTTTTTAAATTCTGACTAGACAGGGACAGATATTTCCTATGGCCTATTTGAAAAACTGTTGTAATACATTTTTTAATTTTGAGCGAGATTAATCAACCTTAAAAATAGAAATAATTTGCATCTAAATGCATGTCGGGGATGTGGTACATACACGACTTTCATTTATTTAATTTTCATTCATCTTGACATTGCTCGAGTATATCAGGTTAGCCCTTCATATGGTAGCTGGTAATCCAGTGTTATAGGAACACTAATTACCAAGCCTGCATGCTGGGCATTCCCAGCTCCACCCATACAGTTAGAGATGAGACTGAGGCGACCCAAATATGTACACATATGATTAAGCTAAATGCATTTGTTGTCCTCAAACTGCAGTAAGGCTGATCATACACTATACAATCTGATTGGACCATTTCCTTTAAATCTTCCATCAATTATGTAGTACAAGAGCCTATCTTAACCACTTGCCTACCGGCACTTTCTCCCCCTTCCTGCCCAGGCCAATTGTCAGCTTTCAGCTCTCTCACACTTTGACTGACAATTGTGCGGTCATGCAACACTGTACCCAAATTAAATTTGTATCATTTTTTTCACACAAATAGAGTTTTCTTTTGGTGGTATTTAATCACCACTGGGTGTTTTTTTTTTTGTTAAACAAACAAAACAGGGCAAAAATTTTGAAAAAAATATTGTTTCTTAGTTTGTTAAAACGTTTTGTAAATAAGTGATTTTTCACCTTCACTGATATGCGCTGATGAGGCTGCACTGATGGACACTGATAGGCTGCACTGATAGTGATAGGCGCACTGATGAGCATTGATAGGCAGTACTGATGGGTACTGATAGGTGGCACTGATGGGCACTGATAGGTGACACTGATGGGCACTGATAGGCTGCACTCATGGGCACTGATGAGGAGGCACTGATGAGGCTGCACTAATGGGCACTGATAGACAGCACTGATGGGCATTGATAGGTAGCACTGATGGGCATTGATAGGTGGCACTGATGGGCACTGACAGGCATCACTTATGGGCACTGACAGGCATCACTGAGGAGGCACTGATAGCCAGCTCTGAATGCCAGCACAGAAGGGCACTGATAGCCAGCACAGATGAGCACTGATGGGCACTAAAAACCAGCACAGATGGGCACTAAAAGCCAGCACAGATGGGCACTGTTTGCAGCACTGATGGGGCTACACTGATTATCAGTGCCCTGATGATCAGTGTAGATGTCCCCCTTACTGGCTATCCTTTCCTCATGCGCTGTCAGCGTGAGGAGAGGACTGCCAATAACTGGCATTTCCTGTTTACATTTGTTCAGCTGGACACAGAAATCTCAGATCGCACACAACAGTTGGTGTGCTACTTGGAGGACGTCCATGGACGCCCTCCCAGAACTAGCCGACTGCACTGTAGCTGTCTTTTGGCTATAGCACGGTTGGGAAGAAGTTAATATTAATAGAATTAATTATATAGGTTTGTCCGCATATTACATAATTTTGGTAAATATATACAAGATTGTACATACATTGTACAATGAGATTGTATAATGTATGGCCAGCTGAATTTCCCAATGCTGTTTGAAAGTAATGTTCAATGGAAAGCAGTGGGGAAAGTAAATATAACTTGCCTTCCGGTGAACCTACTTCCACCAACCAAAATCTAACAGTGACATACCGAAGAGTAGGCTCCTCTGGATGCCTATATTCCACCAATGTTGTCCTGTAGAATGCATGGGAACCCCAGAGACCCATAATACCGCTAAAGAAGCAACAACCAGCTTCTTACTCACTGGAGCCCTGCCTCTCCAATTTCTTGTGCAATGGTATTGGTGGATCACTGGACCCTAAACTAGATATAATCTGGTGTAATTTCAAGTCTTATGAGGCAGATTTCTAACATCTATGGGTCCCTGGAGCAACCCAAAGAAAATGTAAATGATGAGACTACCACAAGTCCATGATAAGTCTAGTAAAAATGTATTAATCTTGATAAAAGATCAGTAAGTAAATCCAATGCATTTTGGGGTGTCGCTACTTCCTCTTCATCAGAGATGTTAGACTGGCACTCACAATGATATACTATTCTTTGATCCTTTGCTCACATTGTCAAGGTATATTCTTTCTATCAGTGCCAACATTCATCCCTGATGAAGTGGGCCACCTATTACAGTGTAGAAGTGGATCAGAATTCTGGTTCCTGACCTCCATAACAGAGGAACCCTTTTTTATGGTTTCCCAAGCACTCTTATCCTCCATCGTCTTAGGAATTTCTATTGGTTAAAGAGGCCACCTAACAAAGTGAAGAAGTGGACAAGAATTCTGATCAATGACCTCCATAACAGAAAAACCCAGTTTTTTTATGATTTCCTGGGCACTCCCATCTTCCATCTTCTTGGGAATTTCTATTGGTTAAAGAGTCCTTCTATCACAGTGAAGAAGTGGATCAGAATTCTGATCACTGACATCCATAACAGACGAACCCAGTCTTTTATGGTTTCCCAGATGTTCCCATCCTCCATCTTCTTGGGAATTTATGTTGGTTATAGAGGCCACCTATCACAGTGAAGAAGTGGACTAGAAAACTGGTATGGTGTCTCCAAAACAGAGGAACCCATTTTTTTATAGTTTTCTAGGAACTCTCATCCTCCATTTTCCTGAGAATTTCTATTGGTTTAGGAGGCCGCCTATCACAGTGAAGAAGTGGACCAGAAATCTGGTATGGTGTCTCCATATCAGAGAAACCCAATTTTTCTTATGGTTTCTTGGGCAGTCCTCAGGACAGCAAACACTGAAGCCCATTATCTGAACATCCCTGGTCTTTGATGTGATAGCCAGTTCTAGATTTTGGGTTCCTTGAATCTATATTTGTTTTTTTACTTAGTTGCCAAGTTTCCTATGTGGAATTACCATTTTACTTTAAAGCATGCTGTATGTTTTTTTTGTTTTGTTTTTGTTAAATGAATTGCCCTAGCCTGTTTCTTACTTTTGGAAACCAAACCATCAGTTTGCATGAATTATACAACATACCCAATTTTTTATTAAAACAAATGCTGTTTATGGGTGACACTTAAAAGTTATTGTATGAAATATGAAGGACTCATGTTAAGATGTGGCAGAATCCCATGTTTTCTTTTTTTGTTGTTGTTATAATCTCTGCTTTACAATGACCTTCCCCATGGTGATAGACTGACAGCCATCATAACACTTTATATCATCAATCAGTTGGCTCAACTATCATTGAAGAGATGTCACCAGTCACATCCATTCTCTTGATAGTGTCTTTTGATGCTTCATCTTGTGTAATAAGCTTGTTAATCAACTTTTATTACCTTCTCTGAAGCCTGCTAGGGAGTTAAAGAAAACATTTGGCAGAGCGTTGGGGAAATGATGGATTGGCAAGTGGCAGATGACATGTTTTGTCCTTGTACAAAGCCCGCTGGGTAGCAGACATTTAACCAGGGTAAATATATCTTCAAGCCATTACAAGTCCTCGCACATCCACCGTACGTTTGCATATAGGCTTGTTGATGTTTGCCCAGTGCTTGCTGTCTTGGCTTGTAAAGATTGTGAGGCAGAGCTGTCAGTAACCGCCTCTTTACTAAAGCATAGTGCCCACAGTCTGAAAACCATTTATTTCAGGCATTTATATAGAGCCAACAATTTACATTTTTACATTCATTTCAGTCCCTACTCTCACAGAGCTTACAATCTAAGGTTCCTAGCTCATATGCACATACTAGAGCCAATTTGGACAGGAGCGTATTAACCTACCAGCATGACTTTGGAGTATGGGAGGTAATCAAAGAACCCGGAAGAAACCCATGCACATACAGGAAGAACCTTCAAACTCCATACAGATAATGTCCTGACTGGGATTTGAGCTGGGTATCCCCAGTGCTGCAGGGAAGAAGTGCTAACAACTAAGCCACCTAACTGTTTAGACATGGTAATGCACCAGGAATACAAATAGGAGTAAATCATAAAGGCTGAACTCAAAGTGGAACTTTACTGTGTTGTTCCTTAAGGCAGGTTTCACACCTTTGTGTTGTAGCAACATGTACAGCATATATAAATGTGATCAGCATAAGGCAAATAATCTTATTAGGTCATTTAAAAATTTCTCTACATTCACACCTATGCATGCACGTGTTGACACACTTCTTTATGTGTTGAATTGTGCTGTGTTAAGGCAATCCATTCACTTTGGCAGGCTTACCAAGCTTCAATTCCAAAAACATCAACCTATTTTTGACCAAGACATTGCATATCAAGGCACAGTGCACTCACATCTATGCGTTTCATTGTGGAGTGCTAAGAGCAGGGGCGTTCTTTACACATATGTGCATTAGAGTGTTCACTCAGAATGATAGACCCTCTGTTGGTGGGTCTCATTGACAAATGGGAGGCCTCCCCAAAATGCTTTGCCTAAACTACTGCCCAAACTTTGACCTGGAAGTGGAAGGAACACCACTTTCTCCTACAGTTAGCTGCTGGATACAGCATCCTGTGTTGGCAGATTCCATTGAACCAGGCCCCTGGAACCCCTTACAGCTCCAACACATGCCACTGGCCATAGCTGGATGGTTTTCCTGAACTGGTCACAGGATATATTCTGGGCCACAGATAAGTGTTTTCATATCACACTACAATGCACAGTCTATTCATATCTATGTGTTTCATTGTGGAGTGCTAAGGAGAGGTGATTATCTGTACACTGCATATATGCATTAGACAAAGGGGTTGTCCCCTTGAAACACCTTGCCAGGCTACTGCCTAAGCTTTGATCTGAAAGTGAAAGAAACTGCTAGATGCTGCATATAGCATCCTGTGTTGGTAGGTTTCATTGAGCCAATCAAGGATTCCCAAGTCTTACAGCTTCAACCCACACTGCTGGCCACAGCTGGAAGTTTTTCTTGGGAAGTGTTCCTGGGCCACAGATAAGCACTTTATATTTTACTGTTTACTCTCTCATTATCACTAGAATATTGATGCGCTCTCTGCCTGATCTGTTTGCCTTTAGGTAACTGGTGGGATATTCCAGATGTTTTTGCAAGATGGTTATAGTGCCTTGGATGGATTCATTATTGGAGCCATATCCTACCCTTGTTTGACTATTTATTCAAACATTTGAATGTACTATCGTTCACTGCATATCTTTAGTGGATTTATGTGCTGAAACTACACTACAGCATACTATATTACTGCCCAGGAACCCTTGGGCTACATTCACACGTGTGCCCAGCAGCGATCACTGCAGGTAATCTTTATGTGTGCAGACGAATACCTGCGGCTACCAGCAACCTATTATTAGTTTGAACTGGGCCAGTGGCCGCATGTAGCCGCTTATATCAACAGCAGGAATGATAAGATTCCTGCCTCTGCAGTTCACACTGGCCAAAGTTGCCGGTATGAATCTAGCCTTAAAGTGGTTGTAAAAATTGAAGGTTTTTTACCGGGCACTTTTACCCTCTTCCTGCCGAGGCCAGTTGGCACTTGGAATGACAATTGCGCTGTCATTCAACACCTTACCCATATGAAATTTATCTTTTTTTTTTACACAAATAGAGATTTCTTTCTGTGGTATTTATCCACCACTGGGTTTTTTATTTTTTGTACTATAAAGGAACAATGATCAAATATTTTGAAAAACAAATTTGTTTTTTTCATTTCTGTTATAACATTTTTCAAATAAATAATCTTTCTGCACAAATTTATTTAAGTGTATTCTGCTACATATATATCTAAAAAATTGATAAATCCTAATGTACTGATGGCCGATCTAATTTCTTGAGGCCCAAAAATGCCAGGACAGTACAAATTCCCTCCAAATGACCGCTTTTCAGAAGTAGACAGTCTGAGGTATTTAGTAAGAGGCACGGCTAGTTTTTTATAATAATTTTATGGAAAATGAAGAAATGAAAATAATGTTCACAATTTTTATTTTACATACAGTCACCAATGCAGTACAGCGTCATCATATAACTGGTGCGGCGATGATCAGGGACACTAACTGGCAACAGTGTGTACAAAAAAAAGAATAATTATAATTTTAAATTTTTTTTATTATTATTGCTTTTTTCATTTTTCTATGATTTTTCTCTCTACTGCTGTAACCAGAACAATACAATGTTACCATAGCAAGTGATCAGAATTTTTTCTTTGTACACATTATGTTCACTTATACCAATTAATTTCATTGCTATAAGCAAGCATTTTTACTGAATGAAACTGATTCTTTTAGTAGTTTTTGTTGTGCACAGCTGTGATTGGCCATAGCTGATCACATGCTACAGATGGGCTGTAATTGGCCCAGTCTCTACATGTGATCTCTGTGCCCAATCACAGCTCGCAACACAGTTGTAAACAATGAATGGCATGAAAGGAAGCCATTCATTGTTTACACCTGTCATGTGATCTGCTGTGATTGGTCACAGGGATCACATGACACTGGCAGCAGACGGTGTACTGATCAGTCATCTACTGGACACGGTCGGTGACAGATCGCGCAGGAGCGCGGCCATTGTCAAATGACATCCTCCCAGGGTAATGGGGTTCCTACTCGGCCATCATATTATTATATTATTATTATTATACAGGATTTATATAGCGCCGACGGTTTGCTCAGCACTTTACATTAAGGTGGGAGACAATACACGAGACAGTACAGTAACAATACGATTTGATACACGAGGGGTTCGAAGGGCCCTGCTCCTTGGAGCTTACAATCTAGGAGGGAAGGGATAGTGGTACAGGAGGAAATAGCTGTGGGGGATGGAGTGGTAGGAAGAGTGGAGGAGTTCAGTAATTAGCTGAGGGCAGGATAGGCTTCCCTGAAGAGATGGGTTTTCAGAGTGCGCCTAAAGGTGAGCAGAGTAGGTGATAGTCTGATGGATTGGGGTAGGGAGTTCCAGAGGATGGGGGAAGCCCTGGAGAAGTCCTGGAGGCGGGCATGGGAGGAGGAGACCAGGGAGCTTAAGAGTAGGAGGTCTTGTGAGGAGCGGAGAGTATGTTTTGGGTGGTATTTGGAGACAAGATCGGTGATGTAGTTTGGGGCAGTATTACAATAGGTCAGGAAGGAAGGAGTTAAAGTGTCACTAAACCCAGACCCTTGTACTAAAATGAGCATGTGCAGCTTGCCCCAAGGCTCTGTTCTGTCAGCAGATGGATTGGGGACTGTGGAAGAAGGGGAGGATCAGAGAAGACAGGATCAAACAGCCTTTTTACACAATGCAGAGGATTAACCCCTTAGGTTCCACTGTGAGTATAACAAGCATACTTTACTGCATATACGGACCGATTTTACTGTTGTGGGTTTAGTAACACTTTACGCATGCAGCCAATGAAAGTAATATCACTTTACTTTGACCCTGATGATAGCACTCAATGTCAACCCATGCTCAAGGCAGATACAATTTTCCATGACCTATCCTTCAGACATAATTGCCCCTTGAGTAGTTCGTTACCTGTCGGATTATAAACCATTGTGTTGACCTTCAGACTTTATCATCTGAGCTGCCGAGTTCATCTTCAGGTAACGGCTGATGGCTGCTGTTATCTGTTATTGTGTGCTGAAATGTCTCCATTGATAGAAGGCCTTGTTGCGATGATTGACACTTACATGCTATGCACCAATGCCAGAAATAGAAGTACTGTCAGATCTCTGGCACTTTGCATGGTGCAGAGGGATAGTCATGGTTTTATGTTTTTCAATGATCAGGGAATAACAGAAAGAACATTTATAAGAGTGCTGAGCACGTCTCTTTCAGTAAACCTGGTATTAGATTTGATGATGGCTCACCGGCGAGGGATGCATCGAGAATAGGCAGAAGGAGAAGCGTGGAAAAATAAGGTGAGGACAATTCATGGTTACGGAAGAGTGGAGCTACCGGCCTAGAGTGGAGCTACCGGCCTAGAGTGGAGCTACCGGCCTAGAGTGGAGCTACCGGCCTAGAGTGGAGCTACTGGCCTAGAGTGGAGCTACTGGCCTAGAGACCAAAACACAAAGAGCCCTGCGCCAAATCACTAGTTCTGAGATTGTAGACAGAGGTGGATGTTTTGGAGTGCCAGCAGTTATGCCTTTCATTATTCATGGCCGGGCATGGCCATCGCACTTTGGAGCCAGGCTGCACTCTAACGGCAATAACATTTTGTATAGTGACATCTACTGCCGAAAACCAAGGTGCTTTCCAAATATTCAGGGTAGCTGCAGCAGATACCTCCCCCAAACCCCCAACCCAAAGCAGCAGAGGACAGTTTTTGCTCTCTATTAACCGCTTCCCCGCCACCCTATAGTAGAACTACTGCTACAGGGCGGCGCAAAATCACGTATACAGCCCTACCCGCGCTGCCCTACCCTGATGCCGTTGACGGCTACAGATGTCAATCACCAGTTCCAGGCTGGAGATTTCCCGCCGACACCCGGCAATCACCGAGTGACAATGAAAGGGTAGAGACCTGTGTGTAAACAACACAGTTCTCTCTGCTGCCAGCAATAACATGTTGCTGTGTATTTCTCTGCACAGCAGAGAAATACACAGCAGCATGTTTCCCCAAGTAAATGACACACAGCACATGTTGTAAAACACACAAAGCACACAGTTAACCCTTTGATTGCCCAGATGTTAACCCCTTCCTGCCCAGTGTCATTAATACAGTGTCAGTGCTTTTTATTAGCACTGACCACTGTACTAGTGTCATTGGGATGTCAGTGGCAGTTAGTCAGTTCCCCCCAGTGTCAGAATGCACGCCGCAGTCCAGCTATAAGTCACTGATCGCCGCCGTTACTAGTATAAAAAATTTGTAGACACTATAACTTTCACATAAACCAATTAATTTACACGTATTGGGATTTTTTTAAGCAAAGACATGTATCAGAATACATTTTGGCATACATTTATGACGAAATTTGATTTTTACAATTTTTTTACTGGACATGTTTAATAGCAAAAGTAAAAAATATTGGGTTTTTTTTTCAAAATTGTCGGTCTTTTTTGTTTATAGCGCAAAAAATTAAAAACGAACAGGTGATCAAATACCGCTGAAAGAAAGCTTTATTTGTGGGAAACAAAAGGACGTACATTTCATTTGGGTGCAGGGTTGCATGATCGCGCAATTGTCGGTTAAATTAACGCAGTGCCTTACTGCAAAAAAATGGCCTGGTCAGGAAGGAGGGTAAATCCTCTGGAGGTCAAGTGGTTAAATGAGCAGTCTACCCAAAACTGATATACCAGACTTTAGTAGATGCTGAAGAGATAAACCATCTAACTTCTTCTGTCTCTTGTGTACTCTATACTGTAGGTGAGAGCTGAGAGTTCCTGGGTCTACATGCTTGCTGTAGATATTATAAGAGGCTCCCACCATCACTTTTGAATTTTCCATACAGTTTAGTGTGTAGTATGTAATAGGAGGAGCTGCAATGAACACAAGTGGGAGGGAATACCCAAAACAGGAAGGATTTCAATCAGATGGGTGGCACTGTCTACCACCCTCTGAAAAGTGATCTGCAGAGGAGCATGAGCATGAAGCTGCTTCCAGAATGACTGTTTGTTTTTGAATTCCAAGGGCAATATTGTATTAATACACTGCAAACATATGCCAAGCGTTTTACTGGTGGTTGACTTTGATGTGGGCACTTGACAGGTGGTGCGGCCTATCAAACTCTGTAAGTAAAGTTCAAATTGCCAATAAGGAAAGTGTAACAACCGCATAATATGTACAGGCCCTACCTGGCTGCAATGGTAGCATTTATATGGGTGGTCAGGAAGTCTAACCCCCCCCCCCCCCGGCTGCTCATCTGTAAGATGCTCAACAGAGCTGGGAATTAGTTTAAGATGCCAAGATATATACGATGCCACGTGCTGCCAAAACCCATTAGGTGCCATCTGTAACTAAAATATCACTTTTCAGCAGACTGGTCCTTTTAAGGTGGACGGAACTCCTAGAAACATGACTTGCGAATATCTACCTGTTTGTTGGGGTGGTAAAAGTTTAAAGCAAAACTTGCAACACATTCAAAATATTTTCCTATACTTTAAAAAATTCAGTAATACACCTCACCCTGTTTTGCATTTACTCCATTGCTCCCTATTTATTGACACTGTACTAAAAATGTAGAGGCCAGCTGACAGCCTAAAGATTTACTGCTGCTCAGAGGCTCTGGGCTTCAGCAAAATGGCAACCTTCAGTAAAATGGAAGCCTCTGGCAAGAAGAAACAGGAACAATGTCACAGGCAATTTAAAGCACACACTGATTTTGGTAGCATAGTTATTAATGTGGAATGTATGTTCCTTGCTAAACGGGAGAGATAAACTCTTCTCTCCAGCTCAGCTTGTCAGGAGCTGACAGGGAACTGACAGAAAGCAGAGCTACTGCAGCCCTGCTCTCTGTCAGTGATTGCCGCTAATTGGCACGACACAGCCGGTAACGACCGGCTGTGACCCAGCGACTGACATCCGTGGCCGTGATCGGCGGGACAGGTAGGGTGGTGGCACGCCTCGCCTGCGTGCTTTGTGTGTTTTACCTGTTTTTCAAACACAGAAACGTGGTTTTGCCCAGCTGTGCCGCCCTGCCAACGTATTTCTACAGTGGCTGGGCGGCATGTGGTTAACTTAGAACTATAGTCTTCCAGTAATAAAATATATAACTTACAACACTTAATTATAAGTGATCTGCTTTAACACTCTTCTCTTATTCCCCCCTCCCCCCCCGCAAAGTCCCAAAACTACCTGTTGATCCTGCAAGTGAAGTCCACCTAATGCTGCTTCCTGTGGTGAGGTGGCAAAGATGCTGCACTGCTCCAGAAGTCAGAGCAGAGTTGTCACTCTCATGTAGGATGTGCCTGTTCGCATTACACAGGGATGAAAAAATGTTGCATGGGGTGTGGCTATTGGCATTACCACCATTGATTCACAGGCCTGAAACTTAATTCATTTGGCTCTTGGCAACATCTAGTTCTGCCCACTGCTTTCTGCATTGACTGCGCTGCCTCTGTTGCTGAAGGTTACCCTTTAGTGTTACTATACAATGTTTTACCTTTTTTGTGGTTTGCACATAGTTTAGTGTCATGCATCTTTCCATTATCAATTAAATGAATAAAAACCTTTATTAATATGTCTTTTAAGGATGCATGCATATTGTGTTTACATTATAATTCATGCTATGATGTTATTGAATAAGTCCTCCTAAGTTATTCATTCTTTCTTTGCTGGAACCTGCAGCTTCCTCATGAACTGCCACAGCTCCAACACTTTAGCAGGTTACTACTGGTATTATCTGTATTGTCCTAAACAGCCAGTCTCATGATTTACACACTTCTGTCGCACTGTACAGCCAGAAACATTACACTGTTACAGCTTTTCTGTGTTCTTGAAGGGTAACTCCACTTTCGTGGAGGAAAAAAATTAGTAAATAAAAAAAATAATAATATAGCGCTCACAATTGCATTTCAAGTCATATTGTACTTGAATGTTATTTAAAAATTACCTTTGCTTTTCAATCTGCAGTGCCGTCATTTTCTGTAAAATACAATGCAATATGGCTACCTGGAGGTGTTCTGTACATAGAGTGTGTACAGAATACTCCCACAAAATGTAATTTCCTGCTTGTGTGATTGGCTCACTGATTTTCCCAGACATCTGCACTAAGATACAAGAATCATTTTTGACATCCCCTGCAACTAAAATGTCATTTTTAGTAAACTACTCCCTATGGGAAAATCGGGATGTAGACCTTGCAATTTTCCTCATTAGTGCCCTGCAGGTGGAGCAGCTGATTGATAATTAATCAGTCACTCCCATACAGATTCACTGTGCACATGGACACAGACAAACTTCCACATTCCAAATCATAGCCTGTCCAAGCATTATGCAACACACCATAATACAAATCTGGGTGGCACTTTGTTCCTTGATATTGATAGGTTTATACCAAATTAGAGGGGTTACCATGTGAGACGAGAGATTTCTAGACTAGAAACTTTATGGATTTATTCCCTTAAGACCTATGTGCCTTTTGGCCTTAATATTGAGTGGGAAATGCTTTTATAAATAATATTATTTGATTGATTTATTTGTGTTTGTTTATTTACTGTTTTATTATTGTTTTGAATTCATATGTGTTGTAATTTATGTTTGTACCGCAAGAAAATGGTGCTGTCCTCGCTTTATTGTTGATCTTTTATTTTTTTAATTTTTAAGATGCCACATGATTTTTTTTTTTTCATATTTTGATAACATTGTTGGATCTTTTTGATTAAAGCCTTTTCAGAGTTTATAATGTACTAAATATTTTATTTGGCCCTTAAAAACTTGGGTTAATTTTACTCCCAATTGGAGGTAGTGTTTCCTGTTCATGGAGCGCATTCCAGTGAGGGGGATTGTCTTTCTGAGGTTTATCTATTTCCACTTCCTGCTGGAGCTAGCGTTTTCTATCAATGGAGTGCATCCCAATGAGGGGGAGTGTCCTTTTTGAGCTCTATTTAAATCGAGCAATGCATCAAGCTGGCCACGCCCCTGATGTCTTTTGATGACAAAACACATAGGGTGGAGTTATGCCGTGTGACGTCATCATGCTTCGGAGGGACAGTGGCCATCTTGTTAGTTTGAAACAAATCATTCTGGTATGCTATTTTTTTATGATACTTATGTAAGTGCAGTTTGAATAAATCACCTGGTTGAATTTATTTACTGCACTATGAGCTGGCATTTTTTTCTCTATGTTGTGTTTTGTTACCCGATGGGAAGTTGGCTACTGAGAATTTTCTGTAACTTGGAGAAGTAACTTTGATTGCACCAGAAGTGATCTTTACTGAAGACCTATTGCTGTATCAGTTGGATATATTATACTGCTCATGCTTGCCAACCCTTCTGTTAAGAGGCCAATTCATTTGGGTGGAAGGTGATGGTCTTATCTCTGGATTGGAATTCTCTCTTTATGCCCCAACTTTTATCTATACTTGTGAAGCCTATATGGACTTTGTTACCACCTGCGTATATTTTCCATTTACCTTTTTGCTTTTTCAATTACTGTAGATGCATAACTGTATAACTAGCACTGCAATTGTTTTGTTTTTATTATTCTTGGCCTATTTTAAAGTACAAGCTGCTTTATTTTGTCATCTAAATTCCAAGTGCAAGTTGCACTTATTTAACAGACAAACACCTACTTCTTCAGAATAACAAAAGGTAGGAATCTACAACAAAGTTTATTAAAATCCTTGCAATGTACATACATCACCCAGAGGGGAATTTTTTTTTTTCTCAACAAATGTGGAATTACTCTTTTAATTAACTTCCTTAGAAGTCATTGTGACAATCCAAAAAGTAGCCAATACATTTCAGAAGTCCAAGAGCCCCCCTTCATCATGGCTTGATTGATAACAATGTAGATAGACTAGAAACCAACTGGACTTTTTAATATTTTTTAAAATGTGTCTTGTAAGCAGAAGCCTTGTCAGCAGCTGGTTCACTTCTAGTTTCTGCACATTGTTAGCAGTCAAGCCCTGATGAATAGGGCCTCTTGGACCCCCTGAAACATGTTGGCTAATTTTTGGATTGTCCCCTTGACTTTTATTGGAATAAAGTTGTCCCTGGACGTCTTAGGATTAGCGTGGTGCTTCATTTTCCATTTTTGTTACATTACCTTGAAACAGAAAGCCTGGGGCTGAGGTCATGTCACCAACTTAAAAAGAAACATAGATAAGAATTTAAAGACAAAGAAGCTACATACTTCGTAACTGGTTAAATCAGCTGCTGAAAGTGCTTAAAAACTGAGCATTTAAAGGATAACTTCACCTTTCACAACATTTTACATGTTACACCCATGTAACATGTTATGAAATGACCGGTCCCTGCACCCCCTGATCTCCTTCCCCCACTAGCTGTCAAAATTTTTTCTGTGAATGGAAAACTACAAGTACAACTACAGCCTTATTGGCCACTGTCAGCGCCGTGGTACATCATTGAATCTTCCAGTCCAGGGGCGGACTGACCATTTGGAAACGCGGGCACTGCCCGAGGGCCCGGGGTCAATAGGGGGCCCCATGAGATGCCCCTGGTACCTTTTTCATAAGCTTTTTTGAGTTTGGGCAAGGATACAGGGGCCCCATGATCCCCTATTACCCAGGGGCCTCATGAGTTGTCAGTCCGCCCCTGTTCCAGTCATTAAGTATCAGCTTGCCCATACAAGGTACAAGCAAACAGAACCACCGACAGGTCTGCAGGAGTCCTGCATGGCATCAGAGATCTGCTAATTGCTTGTGCAATGCCTTCCAAGCTCCTACAACAAAAAATAATCAATGCACATTTTTTTACCTGCAAAAAAATGCACATTTATTATTTTTTATTGAAAGGTGAACTTATTTTATAATATCACTTTAATTGCAGCAGAGAAAAATCAGGTCTCTTGCCCTACTGGGCGTGGCTGTGCTGTGTGAATATCAGAGCTGGCTGGACAGAAATGCAAATTATTTGGCAGGTAAAACAGCTTCCATAAATATGTTTCATCGGTGTGTTTAGCTTCCTGGAGTTTAGCTCTTAGAAGATGCATTGCTGAATCAGGAAATACATGTGTAGCCTGCTTGTCTATGCAGTGAATGAGTCAGGGCTGTATAAATAACAAAACTGGCCATGAAGAACCACAAATTCTTCAACAGGTAAAACAGAAAACATACACTATATTGCCAAAAGTATTGGGCCAGCCTCCAAATCATTGGATTCAGGTGTTCCAATCACCTCCATGGCCACAGGTGTATAAAATCAAGCACCTAGGGATGCAGACTGCTTCTACAAACATTGGTGAAAGAATGGGTCGCTCTCAGGAGCTCAGTGACTCCAAGCGTGGTCCCGTGATAGGTGGCCACCTGTGCAATAAGTCCATCCGTGACATTTCCTGGCTGCTAAATATTCAACTGTTAGTGGTATTATAACAAAGTGGAAGCCACTGGGAAAAACAGCAACTCAGCCACCAAGTGATAGGCCACGTAAAATGACAGAGCGGGGTCAGCGCATGCTGAAGAGCACAGCGCACAGATGTCACCAACTGTCTGCAGAGTCAATAGCTAAAGACCTCCAAATTTCAGATTAGCACAACAATAGTGCGTAGAGAGTTTCATGGAATGGGTTTCCATGGCCTTGCAGCTGCATCCAAGTCTTACATCACCGAGTGCAATGCAAAGAGTCAGATGCCGTGGTGTAAAGCACACCGCCACTGGACTCTAGAGCAGTGGAGACGTGTTCTCTGGAGTGACCAATCACGCTTCTCTGTCTAGAAAATCCAATGGTCGTTTCTGGGTTTGAGGGTTGCCAGGAGAAGGGTACTTGCCTGACTGCATTGTGCCAAGTGTAAAGTTTGGTGGAGGGGGATTATGGTGTGGGGCTGTTTTTCAGGGGTTGGTCTTGGCCCCCTAGTTCCAGTGAAGGGAACTCTTAAGGTGTCAGCATACCAAGACATTTTAGACAATTTCATGCTCCCAACTTTGTGGAAAGAGTTTGGGGATGGCTCCTTCTTGTTCCAACATGACTGAGCACCAGTGTACAAAGCAAGGTCCATAAAGACATGGATGAGTGAGCTTGGGGTGGAGGAACTTGACTGGCCTGCACAGAGTCCTGACCTCAACCCGATAGAACACCTTTGGAATGAATTAGAGCGGAGACTGCGAGCCAGGCCTTCTCATCCGAAATCAGTGCCTTACCTCACAAATGCGTTTCTGGAAGAATGGTCCAACCTTCCCATAGACATCCTCCTAAACCTTGTGGACGGCCTTCCCAGAAGAGTTGAAGCTGTTATAGCTGCAAAGGGCGGGGCCAACTCAATATTGAACCCTACGGACTAAGACTGGGAGGCCATTAAAGTTCATGTGCGTGTAAAGGTAGACGGCCCAATACGTTTGGCAATATAGTGTATATGTATTTGGGGCTTGTTTACACAACAATCCATGTTCAGTATGCAGTTCTGCACATTGACATGAATTTGCAATGCATTAGTAGCATGTTTGCTCTGCATTTTCATTGCATTTTAAGCGTTATTTATACTTTTTTGTTTTGTTAGTTGAATTTACATGCATTAGCGCTGTGTTCATCTGCATTCACATGCATTCTGGTACATTAACATGTGAAAAAATGCAGCATGATTTTTAAACACACATGAAAGCACTGCAGTGATGTAAACTAGACTCATTGACATGCATTCATATTTCTGGCCTATGCGTTCATACTGCGTTTAAAAACACCTTTGACTGCATCTGGTGTAAAGGAGCCCAATAGTGTATGTAGCGGTGTGCCAGCTTTAAAGCAGGAATGTGTTCCTCATAAACAATCCCCTTCATTAGGAATGGTGACAGTTATCACTGAACACGCATCTGGGAAGAAGGGATATAGTGTAGATTATTACAAGTGATATCCATGATGGCAAAATGATTTTCTTTCCTCCTCCCAGAGCTGCTTAACATGATTTATGGGTTAGAAATGATTAACGCTGATTGACTTTCTGTAATTCCATTACCATCTGACTCATTTGACCCGCAGGAGTACCGCGCTTCATCCTCCGGTGGAATTGTTCTGGAATTAAACAGGTCTTATCTCTAATTCTAGACAAAGGAATAATGTGGTGCTGTTCATAGCAGCCAATCAGATGTTTGTTTTATTTCCTAACCTGCAAAACTGACAGTTCAAAGCAGGGGCGGACTGACAACTCATGGGGCCCCCGGGCAATAGGGGATCATGGGGCCCCTGTGTCCTTGCCCAAACTCAAAAAAGCCTATGAAAAAGGTACCAGGGGCATCTCATGGGGCCCCCTACTGACCCCGGGGCCTCGGGCAGTGCCCGAGTTTCCAAATGGTCAGTCCGCCCCTGGTTCAAAGTATCAATAAACAATTAGCTACCACTGAGAAAAATAGTGGGGTGCAGTGGAGAATACGTCCCGGACGGGTATAAATTAATGCGACACTAATAAATTATATACTGAATATTCAAGTATGTTTTCTTAACTCAAAAAGTGCCTTCTACTGCTCTCAGCAATGTGGAAATTCCTTTTATTTTATTTTTTGTGACCTGACTTCCTTTTATAGGGTGGCTACATTCGTTCTCTATTGTGCCACTATATGTAGGAACATAGCCACCCTCTCTTGCTCATTCTTGGGATGGACTAGACTATGACATTTTTAGTGTGCACAGAGTGAGCCTATAGAAACCAGTGATCCTTCCTCGACCTATGCTGTTCACCCTGTACCTAGCCTCCTACTTCTGCAGGTGGTGTAATAACCTATTGGTCTGCTGATCCAGCTGTGTTCTTCAATGAATGAAAGACAAAGAGGAAGCCTTCCTAGACCTATCCATTTCAACTTGTACCTAGCCTCCTACTCCTGCAGGTGGCATAATAACCCATTGGTCTATTGATCCAGCTGTGTCCTTCAATGAACGAAGAAGAGAGCCTTTCTAGACCTATCCACCCTGTACCAGGCGTCCTACTCCTACAATCTGTAAATAGATTGTAGATCTATGGTCAAATATGCATTTACATTCTGCTGATGTAAAGTATCTTAACGGACTGATATCAGGGGACTGCCCAGGCTGGTCATCTCTGTCCCAGCTCAGCTCCCTAAGATCCTCCAGCAAAGACCATGTGACCAGTGCCTTGAGGTTGATCGTATGGCTTAACACACAACTTTGGAATCCCTTTTTTTCTCAAACAAAGTGACACTTTTAGCTCATTCTTTTTCATTTTCTAGTGTGGGGGATGAATATTTATTTGAGATAGAACAATGGTTTCCTATTAGTAAAATATGTACTGCAGCGCTAAATTACAGGTGCATCTGCATCTTAGCCCCCCTGCAGAGTCCCTGAAATACCGCTTGATCCTGCCAGTGAAGTCCACCTCATTCAGCTTCCTGTGATGGGGTGGAAACAATGCTGCACTTCTCCTGAATTCAAAGCAGAGTTGCCACTCTCTAGACTGTGCCTGCTTGCGCTACAGTGGGAGGAGAAGATATTGCAGGGGGTGAAGCTATCAACATTGTCACTGCTGACTCACAAGCCTGTGGCTTGTCAGTCATCACCTGGCCACACCTAGTCCCGCCCACTGGTTTCTGGGTTAGCAGCAAGACCTCTGCTGCTGAAACCCTCCCATTGTGAGCTGCAGTGTCTGGGAGGGGGTGTGTGGGAGACACGAAGGAGGATTTGGAAAAGTAAAGGAAGTTTTTTGTTTTCTTTATGAGGCTTGTGCGTCACATAGTAACTGCATTTGGTACTTGTTTAGACTGTCATACAGGAACAATTAGTTGTACTTTAAATGCAAGTGTTTTTTTTCCATTATGAATCCATTTAAACAGCAACAGCTCTGTACAGAAGACAAAGATCCATTAACATCAGTTCCTGCTGCCAAAGGAGCTTACAGTCTAAAGACCCAACCACACTCATGTACACCAGTGCCAGTTTCATCAGATACCAATTAAGCCATCAGAATGTTCCTAAGGTTATATTTGTGGATTTGTGTACTCTTTATTCCAGCGGCAGAGCATATAAAACATATCAACATAAATCTGCACAGCAGACAAATGCAAAGGCAGAAAAACACCAATGTTTTCTTATTGCTTCCAATCAGTTTCAGGAGTGTTGTGCTCCATTGCATAGTGTGTACAGGTTACAGCATCATTTTTCTGCTTTGCTAAAATAGTACTGAGCAAAGTTGCGGTGCCAGTAAATATGTTTAGAAATGGCCAATGCCACAGATGCCAGTTTACCAGTGTAGGCCTGATGAAGATGTGAGGAAATACCACACATATGGCCAGATGTATTAAAGTATCTAAAAGAACACAAATCAAATACATGCACTAGTATCATGAAAGGAGGAACTAGTTGGCATGGGCAGCAGACCCTATATAATCAGGTAGTGATAAATGACAGTGGAACTGTTAGACCTAAGCACCTACCACAGGTCTACATAGAGGTGCAAAACATTTCAAGATAGTGAAACCCCTTCAATGAAAGGTTGTTCAGAAATCAAGAAGAAAATATTATTCTTAAGAATGACTAAGGGTGGTCCAAGACTTGCAGAATGCTACCAATGATCCTGTATATAGCCTAGACATAATACAAATTCACCACTTACAGCCAGCGGGTGTTGAGATAGAAGTAAAAGCAGGAGCTTTCTGGAGAATATGTTGGTTATGCTGTACAAAAAAAACCCTAAATATGATCAGGGAGATCAGATTATACAGAATGCATGGTGAGTCACAGAAGAATGACACACCCGCTATCTTTCTCCTAGCTGAGACACGAATGTGTGGCTCAAGCTGGCTGAACAAGAGAAATCTTTTGATTCCTCCATCTATGTTGAACAGCATGAATGGAGGAATTTTCTTGCTGGTAATTGTCTTCTGACAACCGACCCAAGCATCATTCAGCTGATAATTTCCCTCCCAGCTCCTTCGATTTTTCAATCAGAGGATGTCAGGTGGAGTAGTGCCAACAGGGCCACCCACTGATTGAACATTCAGCTGGTTCATTAGGAACCAAACAAAATTGGCTCAGTGTATGGTCAGCTTCAGATATACACAGGGCGCATCCAAGCCTACAGGCAGTGACTGGCTATGTTATTAGAAAGCTCAGTACATTTTGCAAACTGAGTTCCTTGGATATTCCACATAATAAATGTGTGCCAAATATATATATGTAGCACTACCCCCAAAAGAGTCGCTTGTATGTTTTTTACAGGCTCCCCTTGCTTTGCCTCGCAGCCAGACACAGTATATTTCTGCTGCCAAATTCACTCACACACTCGACCGCACGTTGTCTTCAATGACCAGTCTAGGGAATGTTTTGTTTTGGAGTTTATTGTAGAACTGGGGATAGGGATGAGGAATTGTAGTAGGATACTCCAAAATTACAACTATTCACACTGAGGACATCTAGCTGATCTCTTAGTTGAGGTCTTATCTGAAGCAGATAGCAGACTTCCTTTTTACTTTGTAGCAACAAGTAGTTTAGGAGTGAGCAAAGTCCCTTTTTGAAGTAGTAGTAGCTACAGAGCTCCTCAGGTGTAAGCCAGTTATGACAGACTGCAACAGCCCAAAGGTAATGTAGCTTAGCAAAGTCCCTTTGCAATAGCAACACTTGGACAAGCTCTTCAGAACACTAGCCAGTGTTACCTTTCTCAGACTCACACTGATTATCAAGCACCAGAGGGGTAGCAAGCATACAGAGTCCCCAAGATCTCTGAAAGTCTGTACGCACAAGTCTAAGGACAGAATGGTTGCCTCCTTCCAATCTTCCAAGTGACGCTCTCCAGTGATACCAGACAGATCTTTGGCAGAAAGCTCCCCTCAGTCAGCTTACTAAAGAACCAGGGTCACTCTCTCTAACTTCAGGCCCTCAGGTCGACCCCCCTGAGGCTACATGGCAGCAAGTGCCAGATGAGGCAGCCTGCCTCCAGCCTGGCTGGTGCAATCCACTCCCAGGAAAGACACTGAACCCATGTGCTCTCAGAATATAAATACCACTCCCAGAATGCAGTTGGACTGCCTTCCCCTGCAATTGGCCAGGGCTGTATCCATATTCATGCTGTGCATTTTCCTAGCCCCTACCCCTGTTCTGGAAGGCTTGCATAGCTTCCTGAAGGCAAGCAGAACTCAGACAATCTCCAACAGCACCAGAGCAGCATGGGCACAGCACTCCGTTAAGCAGAATATCACACTGAATTTACCTGACAGCCTCTATGGTAAGCAGAGAAACACAGCTATGCTTAACCTAACTATACACATCCTAGCACCTAACTAAGAGGGCACTGTAACGGAACCGGTACCCGACCGCACTTGGGTATATTCTGTTATACCACAGCTTCCCCTGTCCGAACACCATCCACGGACCACACCCTTGAAATCCCTCAGGAAACAGACAGCACCCAGCTCTTCTTAAGACAGAAAGCCAACTCTTCTTTATTTTAACACAAAACACAGGATATATACAGAGGGCGGGGAAACACAACCAGGAACAGGAAATACATCATCAGCCCACCCTATCAGTGGAAAGGGCTACAGTATAGGCAGGAAACACCTCATCACCCCTCCCCATCCCACCAAGACACAGAACAATGGGATGCAGCCATGCGCAAAGGGCATTGACCAACCCCCACACCAATACACAAACAGTACATCCCATAATAGTTGGCTGGACAGGAAGGCACAGCACCATGGGGGGGAGCACATGGCAAACAAACAATGGACAGCCATGTGGCCTAGACAAAGGAACACACACTATACACAAGACTCAGACATTCCCATACACACCCTGTACCCCTTAAACAGGCACAGGGTGGGTTAAACATAATGATTTGGGGAGATGATACAGAGGTCCCCCCACCCCCAAAAGTCACTCCTGTCACAGGCACTACATATAAATAAAAATTACATTTAAAGACCAAAACCATTATTCTTCTATAGGGCAAAAATATCCCTTCCAGACTCCTATGAACAGTTGGGATTTAGATCATTCTGTCTCAACCCTTTTATCTTTAAGAAACCGTTTAAATAATTTTCAGGTCTTGGGAAACCACTGCTAAAATGACTGTATCCTTAGTTCATGGTACATTTGCATGATCAGTAAGTTGTAGAATGTTTTATATAAAAGAATAAAGAATGCAATGTTTCTACAGTGTTTGACTCATAAGACAAATCATTTTTTTAACACCACCAGCAGTATACCACACATTATTTTCAATAATAATTTGGAAATGAAATGAAAATGGTACGATGAAAAGAAATGCAGACAGAAAAATTGTGGTGGCGTAGTCAGCATAAGAATAATCTCTTACAATGGTGTTCAGTAGAAAATGTCCTCCTTGTATTGCTCGTCATTTTCAGTAGTAGATCATTTCACCACTGTCCTCTGCTTAAGGAACCTCAGGAGGAACCCTAGGGTTTCACCACACTCTGGTTGAGAATGGCTGTCCTAGATCATCATTCTCCCATTTTTTAAAGATCTAAGTAACCTTTCATAAATTTGTTCTAGGAAATCATCCTAATCCTTTTCAAGCCTTCCTCTGTATGAAATAGAACCAAACCTGTTCTTTTTCCTTCAGAAACAACCAAACATGAAGCTCGCAGGCACCTATGTTCCATAATCAGTATAAATGTCTGATGTGTGCATGTGATAGAGATGGACTAATAGAGGAAGGGCTTGGATCTGGTGAATACATGATGGAGTGAGTGCTTCATATCAGCTTATACGCAAAGAAGGTACAGTGTGGAATGACCTTGTTCTGGTCCCTGGTTGCTGTCTCTCTGGTGGCAACAAAAAGAACACTCAGCAGATGACAAACTCTGGGTGGATGTTGAGATGCACCCAGTATAAAAGTTCATATCACTTGAAGGTCTATTTGAACTGTTTGGTAGTTAGCATCAAGTAAAGGCAACGTGTTGGCCTTTCCCCCAAAAATGCATTGGCTGTACTTGATGTTCTTAACTAATTAACATTTTAAATGGGCTTAGTGTTATGAATTTTTGTATTGGGTGTGTAGGGTGGTTCAGCGTGGCTTGGCGGCATTGAATACAGAGTCCATTCGAGAAAACAGAACTTGTATTAGAGTCAAAGTTTAACTTACAAACAGCCTGGCATGAAGGCACACTCACAGAATGTAATGGCAGTGGAGAATGGAGCAGATCTCGTGCGTGCTGACTGCTGCTGTCTCAGAGGGTGGAATGTGGCCTGGTCGGTCTGCACCCAAATAGGAGGATTCCAGGAAGGATGGCATGTCCCTATCCTGCCCCCACTCATCTGGAACCTTTCCCTACTGCTATTCACTTTTCCTGAGATGGGTGACCAGTTCCTGCACTACCCACTTGCAAAATACGTCACATGGGGTGGCAGCATCCAACCAAATAGCTTCCCCAGTGACCCAGGAAACCATAAAGGAACATTTTTCCTCTTGACTTCTTCTCCCTCTGCAATGCTGCTGCAGTTGATCGCCACCTTCAGTGGAGAAAGTAGACTTCACCTGCGTACAGGTGCTCCTCAACATCCACCTCAAAAACAGTATAAAAGAAAACTACTGGTTTGAAAGCCACTCCTATAGTATCTTCATAACCTGCTTTAAAAAAAAAAAGTCAGTAAGTTCTCTCTAATATAAATTGATTTCATATTAACTTTGACTCATAATAGAGGACCTTCCAGTTGCTTTTGTAACATCTACTGTATGCTGTAAGATTCATCATTTTTTTTAGCATATGCATTTTTGTATCCAGGTACACCATACGTCTTTATTATAAGCATTGCTTTGTTCAGCAGTGTGCAGATAAAAGCAGACATCTATATTAATCACACCCTAAGCAGCCCTCCACGGTTCTCCCGGCCTGACTAGCTGGCTGATGGACAAGGATAAAATTAGCTTTTTTTTCCTCTTCCTTTGTTTAGTTTGCTAACGCTGGGGAAATCTTGTGGTGTTTTGAAGGATTCTCCACACTAACATGGCAGATTTTAGTCATTATCGATTTGCATTTGTTCAGAGCTCTAAAGTGTGCTGTCTGAAGCTGTTCATTCATCTCAGAGCCATGAGGCAATCTTCCTTATTTGCTCTTTTTTTTCATTGTGTTCCTTTAGAATGTTGCAGAGAATATCATGGAATAGACTGCGGGCCTAAATCACCGCTTATTGATGCTGACGATGTCAGAGGAAAGTAATATAGACAACTTGGAATAAATTATTGGTGTAGTGAACTGAATACTGCCCCCTGGGTTTATCTGGTCATCCCTAAACATGGTATCATATTGAAGCAAATACACTTGAAGCCTAACTCCAGCCAAGGCTTAGCCATTGCTAAAAGGTCCAGATACGACTTTATTCCCATAAAATTCAGGGGGAACCATCTAAAGAGTAGCCAACACATTTTGGGGGTCCAAAAAATGACCCCTTTATCAGGGTTTGATTGAAAACAATGAGAATAGATGAGAAGTGAGCTGCACCTTTTAATAGTATTTGGTCCAGTGTTATTACAAACCGTCAGTAGTTGGCAGATACTAGTCTATTTACATTGTTTTCAATCAAGTCCTGATGAAGGTGGCATTTTTTTGGACCCCCCAAATGTGTTTGATACTCTTTGGATTGTCTCTCTGACTTTAACTGGAATAAAGTTGTATAAGGATTTTTTTAGCAGTGGTGTGGCGCTTCAAATAACATTTTTGTTACATTACACTACAAACCAAGGAGAAGATTCTATTGGGGAGTAGAAGTAGCCTGCCTGGGAAGGCAGTAAAACCAATATTTTGTATGATTCCCATTGGCACCCAATTACATTGGCAGGAGTATGCCACAGACAGTACGCCCTCTCAAAATGACCACTTCATTGTCATAGACAAGACTTCATTAGGACTCAGGCTTATAATTCCCCCCCCCCTTCCCCACTACCAATGCCTCTTCATTTTGTCATGGACATGACATCAGTAGGACTATGGGTTGATCAATATTCCACTTCTGCCTCCCCAATTCTGGACAGCAAGCAATCGTCAATTTCTCTCTAAGCCTCATGGGCGGGAGGGGGGGAGGCTTGCAATTACAATGAAAGAAAATCACCAGATCTGGATGACTGTATCTTTAAGTTCTCTTTGCCTTGCTGCTTCTTCCCAAACCTTGAATGATGGCATTCTATATTTCTTTTTAGCTTTTGTGATCCTCTTTCCTCTTTTTTTTCCACATTACCTTCAGACTGGTCATTGTTATCGTGCTAAAGGAGTAACTAGAGTCTGTACAATTGTTGTTAATTAAACAATATACACTCTCTTTACTGGAACATACCTTCTTGATGGCACAAACATTTAGTATTTCACCTTCAATTTCAAGATTTAGAAATCAGTAGCTAGATTGCAGGGTCCTGACAATTTCACAATTTTGAAGCAGTAGCTATATTGAAGACTCCATCAGTACTGTGGCGGCATCACAACAAGGGGCAGCAATAAGACCCGCTGGCAGAGGGCCCTGATTGTGGATCGCCTGTTTTAACTCCTATAAGTAGTTTGTTGTAGGATGCATGATGGTGGCTCCAGAATGAGTAGGTAACCTTGTTAAAACATTCAGAAGAGGTGGAAGAGGTGTAGGAAGTATGGAGGTGGTGGGACAAATTTTATAGACACTCCCACTCCACAATACTGTAGGTGCAGATAGGCCAATAGATGTTCTTCTCCAGTGTCTACTTGTGGTGTGGCAAAATGGCTCCTAGTCAAACATTGGAGGCATCAGTCTGATCAATAAACTCTTTTTTCATGAAATAGGTGTCTATGAGTATGAGTGTCCACACAAAGCTAGGTTCAACTCTGAAAATACCTTCTTGACACAAGGGACCCTACTTCACCACTTTGGAGTTCTTCTTAAGTCTGCTAAGGAATACATCTCCAATAGTATCCTGCTATGCCCAGAAATGTCACCTGTTTTTTTGGGGATTGGTTGCAGCCAGTTCCCCATTGCTTCTACCTGGTAAATTTGGGGTTTTATTAAACCTCAACTTGTAATGCACCTACGGTGATGAACTTAATACAGTCCTGTGATTCATTTATTATTTTGTTGTTTAAGTGTAAAGCCAAAACTAAGTTTTCTAAGTTATGTATAAAATAGAGAATACCTAAAACCCCTGCTAGGTTTTCTTGCTGTCTGTGACTCATTGGGAAGATTTTCTTTAACTTCAAGTTTTAAAAGGAGGGAGTAAGGCTACTTTCACACTGAGGAGTTTTTGAAGCGTTTTTGCATTAAAAAAATCTCAAGAAAAATGCTTCCCTATTTATGTGAATGTAAATCTATGTATGTTTTCATACTGAGGCGTTGCGCTTGCGGTGCGGGGTAAAAACACCTGCTTGCAGCATCTGTGGGGCATGTTTGGTGAGTTAATAAAAAACACCCCAGAACCGCCTCTTCCCATTGAAATAAATTGAAAACGCCTGAGAAGTGTTTTATGGAGCAGTTTTTAAGTCACGCATCCTTTAAAAACGCTCGGAAAGCGCAGAAAAAGTGCAGTAAAAATGCTTATGCGTTTTTGCTGTGTATTTGCAGTGGATCCGTGTGAAAGTAGCCTCAGAGGAAGTTTCTACAAAGCAGGGGAAGTCTTCACCAGAACAAGTTTCCCTATTGGAAGATATCATGTTACACATGCAGTGTTGTTTGCCTTTCAATAATGCATGTCTCCTTCTCACTTATTAGCTAGGAAGTGTTCTATGTAGTTAGTCTCTTCCTTCTTCTTTGGGATTTAGCCTCCATTCACCACATGTACTGCATTCTGCTGGAGCTAGACCCACTATGATTTTTTACCTGTCTGATGTTCATCTGTTACGAGCTGCACAAGTTTTTGGGTTAAAGCTTTCTATGATCTGCAGGCAGGGGCGGACTGACCGTTTGGAAACTCGGGCACTGTCCGAGGGCCCAGGGTCAGTAGGGGGCCCCATGAGATGCCCCTGGTACCTTTTTCATAGGTTTTTTTGAGTTTGGGCAAGGACACAGGGGCCCCATGATCCCCTATTGCCCGGGGGCCCCATGAGTTGTCAGTCTGCCCCTGTCTGCAGGATGCCATTTGGATCGAGTCACTGTCTGCCAAGCTACTAAGACTGTAAATTAAGCTATCTCACCAGAACTGGATCAGTTATAGAGATGACACTTTTTAGTGCTTAGATTGTGGAAGCAGAACAGAAGATCACTTCTCTATTTTTGTTTGGAGTAGCCCCTGATGAAGCAGTTCCCCACAATGCGTGTTGACCATCCATGTGTCAATACTGCACATATTTCACTTACTCTTATTACTTCATAACCAATATATATAGCACTCTTATATATCATTTGTGAAAGGTTATGCTCATACATTTTATTTCACAATATCATTACATATTTATTATATTTGTGTACACAGTTTTGGGGTGTCCATGTTTGGTTTTTTTTGTTGTTTATGTAATGCACTTCACTGCAGTTTTTCGAGGTAAAATCCCCCTTCTTAGTTGCACTATACTTTGCATACCAGTGCACTTTGCATACAATTTTTTGATTAATTGTTCTATTTGTATATTGAGGAAGGTAATACATGGCAGTAGGGCTTTTTTCAGCAGGAACATGGTGGAACACAAATCTGGCATATCCAGCACTGAATGTATGAATAATTGCAGATGGGGGGGTCTATTGTTGTTACGGGGTGAATTGTTGCTGGTAGGGATCTATTGTTGCTGGCTGTCAGAGAGTTTATTGATGTATATTGATGTTTATTGATTGCTGCTGGGAGATCTATTGATCTATGCGGGGTCTATTATTGACGGAGTGGATCTATTGTTGCTGTGAGGTATTCTGCTGTGGGGGGTGTAGTATTACTGACTGCAGGAAATCTATTTTATTGCCTTTTTGTTATCATTAACAAATTCCATACAAATTTACTTAGCACCACAATTTGATACTTACAGTTGTGGCCAAAATTATTCAACCCCCACTGAAATTGAGTGTTTTGGCCAGTTTGACATTGCTTTTGATCATTCAGTCATCTTGCTTACATTTACATTAAAGAGGCACTTGTAGGTCAGACAAATATAACATAACAGTTATAATGAAATAACCACAAATGTCTTTTCTGTGCTCACAGCATTATCAGTTTTATTCAACCCCCAAGTGACATTCAATCTTAGTACTTAGTACAGCATCCTTTTACAGTTATAACAGCTTTTAAACGTGAAGCATAGCTTGACACAAGTGTCTTGCAGCGATCTACGGGTATCTTCGCCCATTCTTCATGGGCAAAGGCCTCCAGTTCAGTCACATTCTTAGGCTTGCGCACTGCAACTGCTTTCTTTAAGTCCCACCAGAGGTTCTCAATCGGATTTAAGTCTGGTGACTGCGATGGCCACTCCAAAATGTTCCAGCCTTTCCTCTGCAACCATGCTCTAGTGGACTTGGAGGTATGCTTGGGATCATTGTCCTGTTGAAAGGTCCAACGTCTCCCAAGCCTCAGGTGTGTGACGGACTGCATCACGTTTCCATCCAATATCTCCTGGTACTGAAGAGAATTCATGGTACCTTGCACACGCTGAAGCTTCCCTGTACCTGCAGAAGCAAAACAGCCCCAAAGCATGATTGACCCTCCACCATGCTTCACAGTAGGCAAGGTGTTCTTTTCATCATAGGCCTTGTTCTTCCTCCTCCAAACATAGCGTTGATCCATGGGCCCAAACAGTTCTAATTTTGTTTCATCAGTCCACAGAACACTATCCCACAACTTTTGTGGTTTGTCCACATGGCTTTTGGCATACTGCAGTCGACTCTTCTTATTCTTTGGAGACAGCAAGGGGGTACGCCTGGGAGTTCTGGCACGGAGGCCTTCATTACGCAGTGTGCGTCTTATTGTCTGGGCTGAAACTTCTGTACCCACATCTGACAAATCTTTTCTCAGTTCCTCAGCAGTCACACGGGGACTTCTCTCCACTCTACGCTTCAGGTAGCGCACAGCAGTCGAAGTCAGCATCTTCTTTCTGCCACGACCAGGTAGCGTTTCAACAGTGCCCTTTGCCTTGAATTTGCGAATGATGCTTCCTAAGGTGTCTCTTGGTATGTTTAACATCTTTGCAATCTTCTTATAGCCATTGCCCTTCCTGTGAAGAGAAATCACCTCTTCTCTTGTCTTCCTGGACCATTCTCTTGGCTTCACCATGTTTGTAACCACACCAGTAAATGTCTAGAAGGAGCTGAGTATCACAGTCATTTTAAAGCTGCCTAATTGGTGCTTATTATGCTTGATTGCTGCTCGGTGACATCCACAGGTGTTTTCAATACCTGATGGAAAGCACCTGTATGAACCTCTGTTCTTCAGAGTGGTAGTCTTTAAGGGGTTGAATAATTGTGGCAATGAAGAAACCACATAAGAACCATTTACTACTGTATTACATAAACAATTGATGTCATTTTAGTTGCATTTGGGTAGTTACAACGTCCTTGTAGGATTTGATTCTGAATACAATTCCAAATGTACACTATAGTCCCTAAACCCCTTTACAGCATTGGGGGTTGAATAATTTTGGCCACAACTGTAGTTGTGTATTTTCTAAAAGGAGCGATACTGGGAGGTGGGTAGGGGCAAAGACAAGGGAAAAGGGGAGTACCTGCGCCTATTCTTTGAGAAAAAAAAGCTCTGCATTTCAGTGATGGCTTGTTATGATCATTAGGGTTTTTGTTCTTTTATACTGTTGAAAGTTTTTTATATCACCTTATACAGAGGCATGGACAATTTATGGGGGTGGTTAATTTTGGTGTTGGCTATTTTTGTTCCAGTGTTTGGATCTTCCTAGCACTTTCAGCCCCAGTGACATTGGTCACCAGGGCAAATAGAGGGAATTAATCTCCTCAATGAGTACAAACAGCAATACATTTTTTTAGATCTTTTAATCCCTCACCACACCATCCAAAAGGAAATAATTATAATTTTTGGTTTTAGGTAAACTTTAACCCTGCCTTAAAGCAGCAGTAAACTGCAAAAAAAAAATAAAAAAAAACCTTCTCCCTGAAAGTTAAGAGCATAATGCGCTAGTATGCATCACATTATGAAAGACTTACCTGAAACCAAAGCCCTTCAGCAGAGTGTTGTCACGGCTCCCTGAGGATTCCACCTTCTGGGTTCATGAGCTGCAGCCATCTGATTGGCCGAGCTGCGATGTCACTTCCGCACATGTGCGTGGGAGTTTAGTCCATGGCACAGCTCTCTCACTGTCCATTTATAGCACAGTGTGCATGCGTCGGTGGCATCACCAGTGCTTCTACAGTAAATATCTCCTAAACAGTGCACATTTAGGAGATATTGACAGTACCTACAGGCAGGACTGCTGTTAGAAACCACGGGGCCCCATGCAGCCAACTTGACAGGGTCCCCCAAACCAGGGGGCCCCATATAGCCAACCTGACAAGCCCCACCCCCTCATTCCCACAAAAAAAAACAACACAGTTTACTATGCTTCAATTATGAATGAACACAGTGATTGATTGGTACCAATCACTCATGTTCATTCAGGAAAGGAAGGGGCTGGTAAATGTGACATATTTACCAAACCCTTTCATCACTCTCCATCCTGAAGGATCCTATTGTATGCAGCCGATAGAAATGAGAGGAAGGAAGCCGGAAACATTACAGAGGTGGAGGCAATAGGGGGAAATGTATGGAGTACAGGGAGGGTGATGGGTGCACCAGGGTGGGGCAATTACTATAACTGTTTCCCTGTATGGCCCTCTCTGCAGCATCTGAAAGCTGGCTTCTTCCCTCTCCCTCCGTCTGGTTTTCAGCTGCTGCAGAGAGAGCCATACAGGGGATCGGTTCCAATAATTGCCCCGCCGTGCTGATCACTCTCCCTGCCCACGTCCCATTCACACTGCTGCCTGGGCCCCATACAGGAGGACTGGTGGTACCCCCATATCCACGGCCCTGCCTACAGGTAAGCCTTATTAAAAGCTTACCTGTAGGTAAAGGATACAGAATTAGGTTTACTTCCACTTTAAGAATGGCGTCTACACCGTGACATGACTTTCCCTATTGCTGCTAGAGACTGCTGCAGTGTTAGTGCTTGTTATCTTTTTTCTATCATAATGTTTATTTTCCTGTGTATGGCATAGAATGGCGCTTTGCGGTAATGGCTGTTGCGTGACTGTGTCCCATTTTATAATGCCACACACCTGACAATAGGTACAAATTATCCACTTTATTTGGTGGCGGCGCTAACAATGGGCAGGTCACATTTCATACCTGTCTGTTTCACAGCAATTTGCCTTGAGAACCAGACTACTTGAGAACAGTCTGTATTATGCAAATGCCATCCCCGAACCAATCTGATACGAAAACAATTTTTTGTTTTCCTGTCAATGAAAAAAAAAGATTGTATCTACTCTACTAATACAGAACTGGGCGAATCTCATCAGCCAGGGTGCATAACAAATCACAGCTGGCATCCAGCTTTGTAAAGACCATTTTTAGTATGGTCCAGGGGCGGACTGACCATTTGGGAACTCGGGCACTGCCCGAGGGCCCGGGGTCACTAGGGGGCCCCATGAGATGCCCCTGGTACCTTTTTCATAGGCTTTTTTGAGTTTGGGCAAGGACACAGGGGCCCCATGATCCCCTATTGCCCGGGGGCCCCATGAGTTGTCAGTCCACCCCTGGTATGGTCCGTGGGAGCGTTTGATCCCATTTCCATTTCATTATTAGATTTAGATTTATGTGTCAGCAAGATCAGTTTAGGTTCACACATATGCAGTTTGCGTTTGACCCATTTCTGCATTGCATTTTGCGTTTTTGCATCTGCATTTTTTGTCGCGTTTTTGCCACATTTTTTATGCATTTTTTTTTTTTCTTGTTGCTAGGTATATTTAAAATGCAAAACACAGCAAAAACACACTACATGCTTTTCTGCAGCGTTTCCATCGAAGTCTATAGAACCAAAAATGCAACTTTTTGCATTCAAAAAAGTCCCTGACCCTTTCCAAAAAGGGTGAAAACATGGAGATGTGAACGTATCATTTAGGAAATCATGTTAAATGGACTGTACTGCATTTCTGCAAAACGCTGCGGAAAATTATTAGGTGTGAACCTGGGGTTAGACATACAAGACATACTGTATATGACTGCACCTCTGTAATCATTAACCAGTTAAGAGCCACCCCATAGCAGATATACTGCTACAGGGCAGCTCCGCTGCGCAAAATCACATACAGTTGTGTTCAAAATAATAGCAGTCAGACATCACTAACCGGATCAATCACTGTTTTTGGTAGAAATGATATTTCTACATGGCAAATAATTTACTAGCAGGTGTAGTAGAGTAATAGAAATACAACAGATCCAACAGTCGAGACATGAATGCTGCTGATTCTGTGTCATTGAATCACTCATTGAAAGGGGCATGTTCAAAATAATAGCAGTGTGGAGTTCTATTAGTGAGGTCATTCATTCTTTGAAAAACAGGTGGCAATTATTGCCCTTATTTAAGGAAGGAAGGCAGCAAATGTTGTACATGCTGGTTACAGTGCATTTCTCTCTGAAATTCTGAGGAAAATGGGTCGTTCCAGACATTGTTCAGAAGAACAGCATACCTTGATTAAAAAGTTGATTGGAGAGGGGAAAACATATAAAGAAGTACAGAAAATGATCGGCTGCTAAGCTAAAATAATCGCAAATGCTTTAAAATGGCAACCAAAACCTGAAAGACGTGGAAGAAAGCAAAAAACTACCATTCGAATGGATAGAAGAATAGCCAAAATGGCGCGGACTCAGCCAACAATCCGCTCCAGGAAGATCAAAGGTGTAAAGTTCCCTGTGAGTATTGTTACAATTAGAAGACGCCTATATGAAGCCAAGCTATCTGCAAGAAGCCCCCGCAAAGTCCCACTGTTGAAAAAAAAACGTGCTGAAGAGGTTACAATTTTCCAAAGAGCACAATGACTGGCCTAAAGAGACATTTTGTGGACTGATGAAAGTAAGATTGTTCTTTTTGGGTCTAGTGGCCGGAGACAGTTTGTCAGACGACCCCCAAACACTGAATTCCAGCCACAGTACACTGTGAAGACAGTGAAGCATGGTGGTGCAAGCATCATGATATGGGGATGTTTCTCATACTACGGTGTTGGGCCTATTTATCGCATACCAGGGATCATGGATCAGTTTGAATACATCAAAATACTTGAAGAGGTCATGCTGCCTTATGCTGAAAAGGAAATGCCCTTGAAATGGATGTTCCAACAAGACAACGACCCCAAACACACCAGTAAACGTGCAACATCTTGGTTCCAGACCAACAAGATGGACGTTATGGAGTGGCCAGCCCAATCCCCGGATCTTAATCCAATAGAAAACTTGTGGGGTGACATCAAAAATGCAGTTTCTGAGGCAAAACCAAGAAATAGAGAAGAACTGTGGAATGTGGTCCAATCATCCTGGGCTGGAATACCTGATCACAGGGGCCAGAAGTTGGGTGACTCCATGCAACACAGATGTACAGCTGTTCTCAGAAACAGTGCGACTACAACCAAATATTCATGAAGTCATTCAAAGGAAAGCAAAATCTTCAAACATTTTTCAGTTTATATAGTGAATGTTTGAGCTTGTAAAGAAGAATACAAACACTGCGATTTTTTTGAACCGTCTAATATTCACTTTTCTTCAATTTTTTTAGAGGAACAACACAAGTGTGATCTATTTTTCTTCATGTTTTGATTTGGAATAGAATGTGTCGTGTTCCCAATGCATTTGTGTGTATGGACATAAAAAGCTATTAGAAGGATTTTGAGCTTTATTCACTTTTTTCAACACACTGCTATTACTTTGAACACAACTGTATATATACGTGATTTTGCATTTCCAGGTAGGAGACGCATGCCACCCTACCTGCGCCGCTATTGGCTGCTGGATATGTCAAGCATAGGGTCTGGCCGGGACTCAGTGATCATCGGCAGTGCTGAGTGGGGAGAGACCTCTGTATATACAACACAAATCTCTCTCTCCTGTCAGCATGAACATGCTGCTTTGTATCGCTGCACAGCAGAGATACAAAGCAGCATGTCTACCAAGTAAAATACAACACAGTACACTGTTAACCTTTTGATCACCCCAGATATTATCCCCTTCCTGCCCAGTGCCATTAGTACACGGTCAGTGCTTTTTATTAGCACTGATCACTGTATTTGTGTCACTAGAGATGTCAGTGGCAGTTAGCCAGTTCCCACCCAGTGTCAGAATGCCCGCCGCAGTCCCGCTATAAGTCGCTGATCGCCGCCATTACTAGTATAAAAAAGAATAAATAAAAATCCTAGAATATATACAGCCATTTGTAGACGCTATAACTTTCACGTAAACCAATTAATATACACGTATTGGGATTTGTTGTTTTTTTAGCAAGACATGTAGCAGAACACATTTTGGCCTAAATTTATGCCGAAATTAAATTTTTTACATTTTTTTATTGGATATGTTTTATAGCAAAAAGTTAAAAATATTGTTTTTTTTAAAATTGTCAACCTTTTTTTGTTTATAGCGCAAAAAATAAAAAACGCACTGTACTGTAGTCAATCCATCCTATCCAGTATAACCTGCCTGTTGGATTTTTTTGCATGTGATTACTGCCAGTATCTATAGCCATCAGAAGTGATCATAGTGTTCTGCCAGCAGGGAGGGCTCTTTGCCGGCAGAACACAATAGCACTGTGAGAGTGATTCAGTGTTGATGGGGGAATCAAGCGATTTTCTTTCCTGCAATGCCTGGTTGCAGGAAAGAAAATCACATCATCTATGGCTTGCCTAAGTCAAGCAGCTGATCTCCATAATTGATCAGTAGGTTCTTGTGCTTACATAGGCAGTCTGGAGACTCAGCAGAGAGCACAGAATTTATTGTATCAGAATTTAGCCAGACACCTTGGCACTAGCAAATTGAGCTCAGGTCTCTGCTAAACTCCAGGGACAATATAACAGACCTGTGCTCAGTGAAAAAAGTCAAAGATTCTGCATTGACTCCATTGATAGACACATAGGAACTCATGGCTGCAGGATGTCACTAAAAGGAGACACATCTAAACCTGTGCATTGGTGTTGTTGGGACCATTTATAGTGCTTCTGCTTCCTCCACTCTCTTTGGTACCTTTTCTGCCTGTGTAGATCTGAAGCTGTGGCCCACCTCTAGAACTTCACCATGTTGACCTTGACCCAGGAGCTCCCTCTTGGTGCCCCTCTGTCCTCCTCATCCTTTTGCCCTTGCTGTGTGCTGCCTGCTAAGTAGTGTACCTGACACAGCAGCCATGTCATCCTGGACCTCCACCTCTTCCAGGACAGGACCCAGGTCCCCATCTGAAAGTATTCTGTAAGCCCCTCACCCCCCACCCTACCTGGATCTCCCTCTGCCAATCCAAGCCAGCCAGTTCCTGAGAATTGTCAGGTGCCTACAGTGTGAGATCCTTGTGTGGTGTTGCTGTCTCGTGATCCTGCTGTTTGTCTCTAAGCATGTCCTGGAGTGTTGCCACTGGACTTACCCCTTGTTGCTGCACCCTATTACCATCCCCTGCATCTGTGGAGGCTTAACCGACCATGGTGACCTAACCATACTGTTATCTTGCCCCACTCCGGTGTACCAAAAGACCCCAATTACCACCCTGCACACTGGGTCCTGTGTGATTCGCCTCTGTGAGCCTTCTCTGTCTGCACTCCTAGTTTGGCCCGGGGCTATAAATTTTAATCTTGTCAATTTTGTCTGGAGTTCTGCTTTCAACCAGAACTAGGTCAGAACTATAGACTGGGGAAGGGCTAGAACTTCTGTCAGATTTTATTTGCTTCCTTTCTTTCCATTGGGCAGATTTCTTCTCACTTCCTAACTCTCCCCATTGGTGACATAGACATGACAGAGGGTCCTAAAGCAGACCCCAATAACCCCCCTCTCTTCCCTCCCCAAATCTTAAGAAACTGTAGCACTAATTCAATGTATATAGGGTAATAAGCTTAATTACATTTGGTAACATGCTGCTTTCTTATTTTCAAACTCCACCAGTCCATCCTACTGGTCTTCTAAATCCCACACTGAAATAAAATAAACCCATCATTGGTGGCCAGCTTCTTCTTCCTTGTTCTCGGTGCACGCCTACCAGTTACTTCTAAGCCAAATCTCACTTCTCGAGATCTCCTTTTCTCCAAACCTTTCTCTAGAGAATTCTTCAAATTTTATAAGGTATTGCAGTTTACATCCAAGATCTTCCTGTAAGGCAACGGTGATGTAGCCTTCCCAGGGGGCAGCTGGAAGGCACTGGCTATGTCACCACAGCCTAAGAGGAGCAGGGAGTTAAATATATAAAAAGCTGAGTTCATAAAAAATGCTATTACTTTACATAGGAATGTAGAGTGATTACAAGTCAGCATGCAGAGCTGCGTACACTAGTGAATTTTAGGTGGGTTGGGAGTCCACTTTAATATTTATCCAATCTGTACAAAATCAAAAAATTGGCTGTACTTCTATAACACAGGGATTGTTGATGTGATTGGGAATGTAATTGTAGTAGGTAGACCCTCTCATGTGAGTTGAGGGGTGTTGCAGGAGCACTTGCCATAATGTGCACTTCATATACACTTTAAGGGCTCGCTTATATGTGCGGCAGCCCTTGCCCCTGGTTTTACCACCCTTTAGCAATGCATGTGAATGAACCCTTACTCTCCCGTTCCCTTCACTCGGAGAAAGTTATTGAAATTACTTAGCAGCAGAACATGAGGTCAGCAGAGTCTACAATAACGTTTGCTAAAAGTTTGTGCAGCACTACCCCCTTAGAAGTTGCTGAAGATTTGTGACCCCCTATAGTCACACATAGCCAGCCAACAGGCATTTTTCACAGACTTGCATTCTAGAGACAGTAAACAGTCCTTGAGCTTGTTTTTTTAGTTTTCATAGAGGATTTGAATTTGGATGGGGTACAGGGTGTATGGGATGCCCAAGGGAACTGCAACTGAGGATAACTCCTTAGCAACTATGTACAAGTCTCTCTGCAGCAAAAGGGGATTTCTTCCTGGAGAGCTCTCCAGCCTCTCCTGATGTACGACCCCAGACCCCAGATGAATCCTCTCCTCGCCCAGCTATACTGGCTGAATCCCTGGGGATCCAAAGCTACCACTTTAATAGTAACAGTCCCAAGTGTAGAGTTAGTCAGGTTTCCCACCAGAATCCCCTTGTCTGGCCCGGGGTGCAAGATTACTCACTGAGTCTTTTCCTGTGAGCTAGTTGCGTTGGTGGCTGCCTTCAGGCCTTCTGCTGGGCTGGCTCCACAGGTGGCCCTCGCTCTTGGGATTGGTGGGGCTGAATGATCCTCCTTTCCAGGTCCCCCACCAAGGCTCCTGCATCTCAGCCTCTCACTTCATCTTCCACCTGAACTCCCCTGCTTCTGAGCAGGTTCAGTCACTCTTAAGGGCTGTCCTGCCCCCATGCCAAGCCTCCTGCTGGGGATTGGCCAGTATCCTTAAAGAGTGCAGACCAGCTCCTCCTTCACACCTGCCCACTAAGTTCTAGAGACCTCTCCAAGTCTCTAGATCAGAGGGAGGTATCAGTGAGCTGATCTGCAGAACCTCTAAGCCCTGACCCAAATCTGACCCTGCTGAATATTTTCCCAGGCTACTCAGCCTTTCTAACTAGGAATTAGCCACTAGCTCCCCCTAGCTAACTAGAGCGGCGCTACACTTGCAATACATACTTGACCAAGAGTGAGTTATTTTAATTTTCTCAACCAGTATTATTTTACTTTAACCTCTTGCTGACTACGTAACACATATGTGAGGTGGGTGTGTTTTAAAGGCAAAAGACCTCACATGTGAGTCCATGGTGGTCAAGGCTTCCGTGCTGAGAGCAGGCTCATTTTGCAGGCCTAGCACAGTGGCCGAGCTGGCAGAGACAGCTCCCAGTCTCTGATTATGATGGGAAGATGGCAGGACAGGCTCCCAATCATGTAACTACTGTGACAGCCAATCACTGTGATCACGTGATCACCCTGGTGTACAGATCCAATTAAAGGGCCGTCGGGAAGGGGTTAAACTGTCTTCATACAGCGGCAGTATTTATTGTACATCATATTAACATATATTATACTTAAAAAGGAAAATATATTGTTTTTCGGTATTGTTTCTCGAACATTTCAGGCAGAGGGTGGCCGCGTTCTGAAATGGGATTACTCAGCTGGAATCTTGTGCGTGTAGCAAAATATCAGCCCACTAGAATGGTGAAATGATGCTCGATATTTTCCCTTTTAATTAGTCCTCGATACGAAATGTATTTGTGTACATAGTAATGTGAATGTGAACAATGTACAGCACAGCGGTTGTGTTTTGCTGCTTTTTCCAGTCTTATGGGGGAACGATAACAGTTTGGGTCAATTTTATTTTATTTATTTCTTAAAGCTGAACTCCAGGCAGATAGAAAAAGAGACAGTTATTGCAGCTCTGCGTTCATTATGACATCATTAACGCCACTGTTGCAGTAACACACGTAGGCTAAGCACCTGCGATGTAGCGTGCCGCAATGTGAAGTAGTGCATTGCCTAACAACAGCATCTCGTGTGATTTTAGGCATGCCAAGGTCCATTTTAACAGGCAATACATGTCAACATGTTAATGCACCACAAAAAAAGTATATGGGCCCTTAAAGTGAAACTAAACTCAAACAAACATAGTCATCTTATTCTGTCTCTCCCCACTCTCTTTTTCACAAATGCTAAAATGTTTTTTTCTAATTTTTCTATTTTTTTTTCTCTTTGTGCTGCAAGGTAAAATGTCCGAGTTCCTGGTCTAAGCCAGTCCCTGCTGCTTCCTGGGATTGCTACATCACAGCTATCCCAGGAAGCAGTGTATTGCTAAGCAGTACATCTGCACCCATGCGGTAATAAAAATGTATTTTTAATATATTAACAAACATGTTATACTTACTTATAATAATAGTAATAATACTTGCTCTGTGTTATGGTTTTGCACAGAGCAGCCCAAATCCCCTTCTTTTAGGGTCCCCCCTCTCGGCTCCTCCCCACTGCTGAATGCCCCCCATATCAAGCCACGTGCTATGGGGGCACTCATGCAGGCTCGCTCCAGAGTCCTTTTCTGTGTGTCCATTCAAACATAGAGCGTGGCTTGGCCCCACCCTCTAGCTCTCTCCTCATTGGCTCACTGGCTGTGCTTGATAGCAGCGGGAACCAATTGCTCCCACTGCTGTGTCTAAGCCAATGAGGAGAGAGAGACCTGAGAGCCTATGCTCTCGCACACATCACTGGTTTGAGATGGGGCTCAGGTAAGTAATAGGGGGGCTGGGGTGGAAACTGGTTGCAGAGGGTTTTTTACCCTAATGCACAGAATGCATTAAAGTATTACTAAACTCAGGACCCTGCATTCACTATATCTGGTCTCCCCGGACCCTGCATTCACTATATCCGGTCTCCCCGGACCCTGCATTCACTATATCTGGTCTCCCTGGACCCCGCATTCACTATATCTGGTCTCCCTAGACCCCGCATTCACTATATCTGGTATCCCAGGACCCTGCATTCACTATATCTGGTCTCCCTGGACCCTGTATTCATTATATCTGGTCTCCCTGGACCCTGCATTCACTATATCCGGTCTCCCCGGACCCTGCATTCACTATATCTGCTCTTCCCGGACCCTGCATTCACTATATCCGGTGTCCCCAGACCCTGCATTCACTATATCCGCTCTCTCTGGACCCTGCATTCACTATATCCGGTCTCCCCGGACCCCTCATTCACTATATCCGTTCTCCCCGGACCCTGCATTCACTATATCTGGTCTCCCCGGACTCTGTATTCACTATATCTGGTCTCCCAGGACCCTGCATTCACTATATCCGGTCTCCCACAGTACACAGAACATGGAAATGCAATTATTTTAGTAAATATAAAACTGCTAAATATATTTTCTCATCAGCAGTTAGAGCAGTCTTGTGACTTCAGTAGAGCACTGGTTAAAGCTTGTAGGAGGAGTTTTCTTTCTGCTCCAGGAGGATGTGAAACCCCTGACCCTCTGCCTAGACAGTGCTGATTGGCCCTGTGCTGATCACATGCACTCTCCCAAGAAAAAAAAAAAACCTCTCTGCAATACACACCAAACTGAGCATGTGCAGTTGACTACAGATTCAGTCTGTATCAGGTGGTCATTTCAAGAAGAGGAGGGGCAGACAAGAAAGGATCAGTCTTTTTACACAATGTGGAGGTTTAACCCCTTAGGTTCCACAGTGAGTATAACAAGCATGCTTTACTACATATACAGTGTAACGGAACCGGACCCTGACTGCACTAGGCTATTTCTGTAGACTCCCGCTTCTCTGTCCGAACACAGATCCATGAACACCACCGCTGACTATACAAGAGGAGACAGCACCAGACTTGAAGGAAACCAGAAAAAAGACTGCTTTATTTTAACACAGATACAAGATATATACACAGGGCGGGGCAATACATTTAGTAACAAGAGACACACAGCAGACACCCCCCACCAAGCCAATACACAAACACATACATCCCATAATAGTTTGCTCCCAAGCAAGAAGCACAATAGAACAATGGGACAACCACATGGCATTAAACAAAGAACAACCCCCAACTTCACCTATACATGTCTACACAATAGCAGGACATTTCACCCTGTACCTCTAACAGGCACAGGGTGACTTACACATAAAAGGGATATGGGGAGCTGAGACAGAGGTCTCCCCACCTCTCTAAAGTGAGCTGTGTTCCATGGGCCCCCCACCCAAAGTGACTCCCGTCACATACAGACTGATTTTACTGTTGTGGGTTTAGTAACACTTTAAGATAAAAAAAACCTT